>NC_056751.1:639754560-639787060 GCF_019279795.1 Protopterus annectens
CAAACTGGCCCTCCTACACTGGATATATTAAACATGTGTGCATCTTAGTACAGTCTTGTAACTCTACCTATGCTCCTCCCTCATGTTATAGTACATATTCACCACAGCCATGCCCATCTGTTTTGCAAACTCCACTACCATTTCACCATCTGTATTCCTTTTAACACAATGCATACCCATCACTTCCACAGACTCTCTGTTCCTTTCACCAACATGCCCATTGACATCTGCTGCAATGACCACTCTGTCACCCTTGGGTACAGTCATCACCACATCATGCAAATGACTTCACATTTCTCTTTGTCATCCATCACACAAGCAAGTTGTGTAGCATATGAGCCCCTGACAGGCAAACACCACAGTACAACACCAGGGTACAGAGGCCAGCATTCTGGAGGTGGGTGACACCCACACAATGGATAGGGAGCATGCAGGTAAGGGCTGAGTGGGGATTAGTACAATAATGTATTAGACATACTTGTATCTGTATTGTATTTGCATCCATGTGTCACGTCCAATTGCAGTTTTAGATGGGGTTTTATAATGCACCGAGGTGCACATCTATGGTGAGGAGAGAAAATTGTGTATTATCAGGGTTCGTACTGTAAATGTGCAGACACGCTGCATCCATTCTGTACCAAGGCCACATGTGAGTCTGCTGACAATACTTCCCTCTCACAACTACCTAGGATCCTCTGTTACTGCATATGGGACAGCAGCCTGAAGCTGGTGAGTATGACATTGTTCTGTTGTAGCCATGCAATACCCCAAGCATGTGAAGGGCATGCAATTTACCCTGCACAGAACTATCAGTAATAGCTATATTGCTTTATGTGCATGTGCACTTGTGGTGAGTTTAAATGTATTGCATCACAGTGGTCACCACTGGGCCTATATGAGGTGAATTCAACATTCCTGTAGCATACCTCACAACATGTCAGTGGAAGATGTCTGGACAGAGGCCAGAAAAATGGGACAAACATCCTAAGGTAGGGACGTGTGACACATTACTGGTATACAGTGTGTATAAATTGTGTACACACCCCTGTTAAGTTGCAAGGTGTTTCTGATATATACAAATTGGAACCACACTATGTCAGTCCACACCTCTTCCAACCTTTACTGTGACCCATAACATGAACAGTTCACTTGTAAAACCAAGCATCTGGATTCATGTATTGCACCTACAAGACTAGCCACCTGGGAGGGTGGCAGATGTCCTATCAACATGATGTTTCAGTCAGGTATGATAACTGATGCTGCCATATGTGTCAGTACACTCATTGTGGCCTATTTGGCTAAAATATCACAAACATGGTCATTGTTAAGGAACACAGACCACTTCTGGCCACGTATAGGTTGCAAACATCTGGATATTCCAGATACATCTGTACAGAGGACTGTACAATGGCTTAACCTGCTGCATGTGAGGCAAATGCTGTTACCACACTATATAAAGTAATGGTAGTGGGAGGTGGTCACCAGCCGTGTATGGTACACACATCAAAATGGTATAAGCAGCATAAGATTTGATTTTCACACACACAGTTGCCAGTAGTGAGATTAGAACTCCTGTTGATCTAGTTATTTTTGCTATAGTACTACACAGTTATCAGACGCGCCACAGATCTTATATATGTTCATGTAGTCCAAAGGTACTTCTAAGGTGGATGACATCAACAGGAATACTAAACTGGAGTGAGGGGAAGTGTAAAGGGTAGAACACAGGTAAAAAAATTGTATAACCCACACGCTACATGATTCTCACACAAACATCCAAACAGTTGCCATTAGTGAGACTAGAACTCCTGCCTATCTAGTTTATTTCTACTACAATACTACACAGTTATTAGACATGCCACAGAGCTGATACACTTTCACCACATCCAAAGGTACTTCTAAGGTGGATGACATCAACATGATTACTAAATTGGGGTGAGGAGAAGTGTGAAGGGTAGCACACAAGTCAAAAATGGTATAAGCCATACAGTACATGATTCTCACATGCACACACCCACTTGCCAGTGGAATTAGAACTCCTACCTATTTAGCTATGTCTATGACAGTGTTACACAGTTACTGCACATGCTACAGAGCTTACTGAACTTACAAATGGCCAAAGCTGCTGATAACTGCACAGCTGAGGTAAAGTATTACAGGTGGCAGAAAGTCTGCCTTCAGTTTCACCCTTATGATGTGCTAGTTATTTCTGTCTTGCACTTCAAATAGGATTATAGCTTGGCACTTCATCAGGTTATTGTATCAATACATGTGACACATCTGGGAGCTGTCAGCAGTACTCATTCATCACAGAAGTAGCCCCAGTACTTACTAGTAATGTCTACCCCACCTGCCATGATTGAAGTGCAGTTTTCTGTGCTTTCACCCATTCACCTGGTGAACCTGTCCATTCTGAGGCACTGTTGCAACTGTCTCATGTACACAGACAACCATCCCCTCTAAACTCTAAACACTCAGACCTGTGAGAGGTACCTGTATATCACCCAGTGAGGACATATGCACTCTCCAGCAAAGACTGGCCTAGCAGGGCAAGAGGATAAGATCAACACCGGCACCACACCATGTGGAGCACATAGCTTACCATGACACCCACTTTAACAGCCATGACATACAGTGAAAAGCAACACACCCACCTTCATAGAGGCACTCAATGGACATTTACTCAAACAGCACAGACCAGCAAGACAGACACCCACTCAGACACCACGACATGGCACATGCCAAGGGACACATATTTCACCTACACAGTGTGCCCCTCAACCTAAGCTCCTAAAGCTAACCACCTTGCACACTATAGTGATCATGGGTAAAGCAATACTGAGGCACATGCATATTCCACTCGCTAAGTTGAATATGGAGCAGGTAACAGACAAATGTCTATCACATGCCAGCATCCAAAACATTGACACAGCCAGTCATGGCACTCCACAACAACTGCAAGTATCACTCTGTATCCATGTGGGTGTGAATGACCTGGGACACACCTCCCTGGACTACATCACAAGAGACATGGTTGAACTCTCTGATTATGTAGTCCAAACAGGTGTAACAGTATCCCTGAACAGTATACTGCCATCACCCAGAATGATGCTGCATTACTATCAACAGAATATTGACTGCAACATTGGCTTACGTGTTTTGTGTCATTCTCAGGGGATCCAGCATCTCTCTGCTTGGGATAACATGATTGGCATACCTCACTGACTTGCCACAGATGCCCTACATCTGTCAGCCCTGGGTTTCTAGGTACTAGCTGAGTGTCTTGCCACTCCTATAATGCCTTATTAGGCAGTATTCCAAATGTAATTACCACCATAGCAGCTAGACGTGTATGCAATCTGAGGGTCATGCTGCTTAACAGTAGACATCTAACTGCCAGGATGCAGTCACTCAAAGAACTCCTGGAAGTGGAGGACATTAAAATTTCGGCTGTAATGGAGAAGTGGCTCACAGCAGCAGACAGCAGCCCTGCAGTAACAGGCTATAATGCATTCCACAGCTGTCAGCCCCCAAACATTAACCACACCACAACTCCACAGGTGATGTTGTCTCCATATTCATTATGGATAGGAACACCTCCAGGCTAGTATCCCATCACAATGCATTGCAGATACTTCGGGTACAACTGCCTTGGGGTAATAGTGCAATCCAGACCATAGCCTACTATGGGTCCACATCTATGCCCCTAGACTGTCAATGGACATTCCTCAACACCCTGGCATCTATGATGGTCCAACGCAACACTGGCATAGTAGGAGTCTTCAACTATCCCTCCATCACCTGGAAAAAGTAGTCAAGTGCCAGTACAGTGGCCCAACACTTCCTGGAATTCATCATTTCCAATGCCCTGGACTGACTCATACTGACCCCCGGTAGAGGATACATCAACCTTGACCTGTGTTGACTACTTAAATATGGGACTGTTGCTCATCCACAGTTGTCAATCTCTACCTGGTGAGATCTACACAGGCTGTAATCAACATGGAAATCAACATGTCAGCCACACCCCCCACAAAGGTAACCACCTTACAAAACCTCTCCAACACTGACTTTGCAACCATAAAAACAGGGTTGGATGACTTCACTGCACCCATAGCAATGGGAAATAGCTGCATGACTGTTGAATCATACACATATGCACTGTACAAATAGGTACATGTATGTATGGTACTAGCCATAAGCCATAGCCAACAGAACCCAGACACTGTCCTCCAAACACTGGGAGACAATGTGATGGTCCCCTGTCATTACTAAAGTGTACAACAGAAGGAGGACACTGTTGCAGAAAAAGGTGGTGTCCCATGATTGTTGAACCCCCTTATTAGCCTCAAACACAACTTGGGATCCCTCATGAAATCCCCTACAGGCATCTTTGAAGGCAGAAATGAAGCAGACACTGACGACAATCACAAAAGCCTTTGATAGTTACATTAACAACCTCCACAGCATTAAGCACAAGTGCTGTGAGTTACTGCACAATGCTAATTCCTATCCTGAGACAACAGATATTGGCTACAGTCTTGACAATACATTCAGTGCCAGCCCTACCCCTCTCTCCTCCCACAAGTGTATAATCACAATGGCAGATGAATGGCAGGCACACAGCAGTACTGCAGGCCAGGTTAGACCTGCATTGTCCACGGGCAAGAATACAGCTTCCATGGGACACCAACATATCAATGGTTGTGTTCTACATGACATACAAAGTGACCTTGGACCAAATATGTGTCCTGGTCAGTTACAGCCTCACCTCAGGCTTTGTCCCTCAAACATGGCACACTGCTACAGTCATCCCTTTCCATAAAGGGGTAGCATCTACAGACCCTGGGGATTATTGGCCCCTTAGCCTGACAAGTCTACTATGTAGAAGTATGGACCACATCATCAGGGACCTGACTGACCAAGATATAGGTGATCTCCTAACTCTGGACCCACACAGTTTGGTTTTGTGAATGGCAGATTGTGTCTGCTCAACCTGGTTGATGTCTTTGACTGAGTCACCAGGGCTGTGTATGACAGTAAGGCACTGCATACAACCTACATCAATCTGTCCAAAGCTTGTCTTACCATCCATCAGTGAGGGATTATTGGTAAACTCCACAAACTAGGCATCAACCCATATATCATTGTTTGTTTTGCAAATTGGTTCATAGAACACACAAGTATGACAGTGGAACACTTCAGGTCAGACTGGCAAGCAGTCACAAGTGGAGTCCCACAGGGATCAGCACTGAGTACTGTCCTGTCCAGCATCTACTTCTCAGGTGTCCAGACCAACACAGAGGAACTCTGGCTGACCAAGTTCACAAAGGACTGCAAGCTGGGAGCTATCATTAAGTCCACAAGTGATGCACACATCCCACAGAAAGGCATCACAGAGACCACTGAGTGGTGTGGAAACCATGCCCAGAGGCTTAACACCACAATATGCATCACCATCCCCCTTGGTAAAACACTCAGTTCCCAGTAAGTACCACACTGATGGGAGCCAAATAAACACTGTAATCATTATAATAGATCTGGGGACATAGGTTGGAAGCAACTTCTCCTTCAAGCATCACATTGCCTCTGTGGTCAGGAAGTCCTTCTATATAGCACATTGCATTACCAAGGATATTGCATCCAGGAAAAGGTAATGATCTCTGTCTACTATTCCCTAATTAGACCACTCCTCAAGTATTATGGCCCATTTGCCATGTACCTCAAAAGACATCTGCTACAGCTGTGGAAGCCACAGAAGCACATTACAAAGGGGTTCCTAGGCATTAAACACACATCCTACACAGACAGACTCAGCAGACACAAGCTATTCTCTGTGTTATATCACTTAATTAGCCGCTATCTGTGCTTGACTTACAAAGCCATGTCTGACCCAGCTGGTTTAGAAATGCTACATATAAAGCCATCCACACCACACACTGTAGAGACCTCTACCTCAGTACCACAATCACCACAACATGCTGGTGGGACAGGTCCCTCACCAAGAGATTGTACATGCCCTGGAATACACTTCCCATACATGTCATGCAGAGTACCTAGCTGACCCTGTTCCAGAAAAATCTTGATGAGTGTATGGGTAATAGACAACTCAACCCAAGGATCACTGCAGTGGCTGTGCTTGATACAGGCACTGGGACATAACATTGGGTGGCACAATGGCAGGGGCCTTCTATGTGCAAGGCTTGTTAAGCCTCCTGGGCAATTACCTACTACACACTTGTGAACCTATAAAGGGAATGAAATAAGCAGGAGTGATAAAGTAGTGCAGTGGGTGTTTAACCTATCAAAATACTTTTTCCTACAAACAGACACACATACATTTGCAGTTGTGAAAGGAGAACCCCTATCTAACTAGAGATTTGGATCATAGTGTTACAAAGTTACGACACACGCTACAGAGCTTACTGGGCTGAGAGTTGGCCAAAGTGCTGATATGGGGAATGACATCATCAGGACTGATAAAGTAGGGCAGTGGGTGGGAAACATATCAAAATACTTCTTACAAACATACATACCCACACACATATTTGCCGGAAGAGTAGAACCCCTGGTAAAGTAGTCATTTGTACTATAGTGTTAAGCATTTATCACACACACTACTGTGCTTACAGAGCTGACAGCTGGCCAAGGTTGCCGATAAGGGACTGACATCATCTGGACTGATAAGATAGGGCACTGTGAAGTGTCATGGATGGGAATGGCATAAAACTGTTTCACCTATAAGCAAACACACAGCTCCCTCAGTCTTGCACACACAGCTGTCACACACACACTCACACACGCACACACATGCACTTCTACATTTGGCAGGACTGAGATCAGAACTCTTACCTAACTAGTTATTTGTACTATCTTGTTTTGCAGTTATCACATGCGCCACAGAGCTTATGGGGCTGAAGCTTGACAGACGGCACTTCTAAGATGACTGATATCTGCAGGACTTCTAAAGTGGAGAAAAGGGTGGTGTACTGGGTTTGAATGGTCCCAAAAGCTTTTAGTTTTGAACACACACACACACACACACACACACACACACACACACACACACACACACACACACACACACACACTTTTACATTTGCCAGGATTGAGATTAGAACTCCTACCTAACTAGTTATTTGTACTATCTTGTTATACAGTTATCGCATGCACCACAGAACTTATAGGACTGGGCCTAACAAAAGTGACTTCTATGGTGACAGACATCTTCAGGACTGCTAATGTGGGGCAATGGAAAGTACACTAAGTGGAGAAAGTCTGTTCATTCCTAGATCCTTCTGACATTTCTCTGAGTGTATGAGCATGCCCAATGTGTCCTTGTATGGTACATGTGGGACTCCATTCCAGGGATTGTTGTACTCCAGTCCTGTTTGTTTTGTGCTACAGCCATACCTGTCAACCTGTTGGTGCAGGATATCTGGTGATAGCCTATCAAAATATGGGGACAATGGGCCATATAATGATTGTTACAATTTCTTTCAGTAATGTATGGTTTGTAAGGGTTACAGGGCAGGTTTTAGCAGACATCTGTCATATATATGCCATTTGACACTGTCATGTACTGTTTCAGTATCTGGTGACATACCTCCACAGACCATCATAGTGATTTACCAGATAAATACAGGTTGGATGATGCACACACAAGGTTTATGGGCCAAATGCTATGCAATCTTGCACTATCCAGCCTGTTTGGGGGTGGGCCTGCAAGCAATTGACTGCTGGTGCTGTGAAAATGGACCAGCAGCTTGGTGATATATTACAATGGTGGAATCTCTGTGCATTTATGTTCTGGCCTGGTCTGATTTCCAGTTCACAGTTGGGTAATATAAATCAGACAGGATCAGGGTGGCAGGCAGACTCCAGATATATTCTTAGGGGGTAGGATATGTGGAGGGTGTGTGTCCTGAGCAGATATGTTTGGCTATAGCTACCAGTACTTTGCATTGGGCTCTCCTCAATGGTTGACTGCACTTGGAGGATCTTGTGTGTGTCAAACTGTTTGACCAGCCTGGAGGTTTGTGTTTGTCACACATATATGTATGGCCCAACTCATTTTGCTTGGATGGCCACATGTTGGGGTCAGGATGTTGCATAGGATGAGTGATCAGGGAGGGGTGTGTTACTCCCCATGGCTGTGACCCAGAGTTCCATGGGTGCATACATGTCACCATCTTCCAGGGTTAGGCCTACCTGCAGTGGGTGCATTCCCATGTTTAAACTCCTAGCCTTGCCTGTCAACTGTACAGAGTATCACAGAATGTCCACATCAATGATGCATATTTCTTGTTGGTTACCCAAACAAGTGTGGTTTTCCAGCAAAAGTGTTTTGCAAGTCACTCAGGGTTGAAGTTAGATATTACAGACAGCTGACATTCCAGTTTCAGACTTTGTACCCATCAGACATTCCATGCTACTACAAATAATTCCATCAACTTTATAACATTATTAGAGCATTATTCCACAGGTGTCCTTCTCTTTGGACCTTCATCACCCCATTATTCATGGCTTTGTCCCAATTTCTGGCTCCCTGAGGCTAGCAGGTTTACTCCTAGCAGTTGTCAGCATGACCTTTCTTTGCATTTTGTGGACTGTGTTATGTTAGTGTTGTGGACCCCATGACACTCCCTAAAGGGCATTGTGGGTGAGGCATAGGCATTTGCCAGAGGCCTGTATGGCAAGTATGACAGATGCAGGCCATCTGTAGCAGGGCAATGCATTCTGATGATCATATGTTCCCAGGCTGCCAGCAGGAGACACCCCTAGGATGGCACCAGTAAGTTGACTGTGGGTGTTACTGACAATTGCTTTCAGTTACTATTGTGCCATCAGTGTGTGTGACAGTTAGATGCTGCTTAAGTCTAGGAACATTTTACTGCATTTCTATGGGACTGTGTGGGGTGACACGACTGTACATATTACACATTTGCACAGACTGTGCTGATATTTGCTTAACATTTTGGTCCCATGTAGCACGGTGGTGTGCCCTATCTTTCAGACTACAGGCATAACAGTATCAACCACAGGTCAGATTGTTTTGGCATCGACATTTGTAGTTTCAGACTTTTTACTTTTCAAAGTCTTACTGCCACTGCCAGACTTGCTGTGATATCACTGTGTGAAAGTTGTGGGTGGGGATTTCACGGGTGTCGCCATGTCAGGGCCTTTGCCAGGCATTTCTGTATGGTTTTCTACAGCTGATCTGCTGTGTGGGCATGGTGGCAGGTATGGGACCCCAACTTTGACATCCTTGTATGTGACCTATGACCCCCCCCCAGTTATTTGGCTCACCACATATACTGCAGTGGTATTTGCCAACTAGGGTGGTACTACATGGTGTGGATAGGGCAGTACTAGGGATACACATCCTGCTGTCCAACAGAGCTGTACGTTGTCTGCTGTTTTCTCAGTTAGCCACCCCATTCCCTTACATGCTTGCTCAATACCATAGATATGTTATCAGAAAAGTCCACCCCATTATTTTAATTTGTTACAGAGACTGGCTTACCTTGTGCCTGTAGCTGTTGTGAGGGTGGTGCTTGAGGGCTGACTATGTCGGATGCAAACAATACACTGCCTTTACATGCTCAGGTATAGGTGGTGTGATGTTTGGCATCCATTTTACTGTATGTGCTAGTCAGAGAGAAAGAGAGAGAGAGAGAGAGATCAGTCCCTGGGCCCCTACAGTGTCAGTGTATGTGCTATGTGTTGCCTCTTTGCCCAGACCAGGGCATACTGGGCACACCTCTGTCTGCCTACAAGGCAGGCTCAGGATGTTCCTCCTCCGAGTCACTCTGTGCCTGTGGAGGCCTTGGTAACGGTGGGGGAGGCTGTGTGGCCCTTACCCATTTTGTTCTTGCTGCAGCTGTTTCCACAGGTAGCATGGCGCATACTATGACCATGTGTGCACATGTGGCTGGAGGGTACTGCAAGGCTCCACCAGATCTGTCAAGGCAGTGGTACCATGACTTGAGCATCCCAAACACATGCTCTATAATGATCCTGGTTTGTGCAAGTGCTTCATTATGGCATTCTTGTGTGGGTGTATGTGCATTTATGATGGGTGTCATCACCCACGGTTCCAGTGCATAGCCAACGTCCCCCACTAAATGGTCAAATGGGATGTCCCTCCTGGCACGCCACTGATACAGCTGTGAGAAATGCCAGTGGGAGTCGTGATAGTTTTCTGGGCAGCCAGCACACACATTCATGATAATGCCCTGGACATTTCACATGACCTGGCAGTTAATGGAGTGGAACCCCTTGTGGTTTGTGTAGACCCTATCCCGGTCACCAGGTGGTGCTTTGATGTGGATGTTCATGCAGTCTATGGCACCCAGTACCTCCAGGTTGTCTGCTAAACAGTGGAAAAGGTGCATATTGCCAGTCAGCTCCTCACAGTTGCTGAGGAATTTAATGTGCTCCTCGGCATGTGTTCACATGGCATCCAGGAACTGGTGGAGTATCCTGGATGCAGATGCTTGTGAGACCCCCATGATATCCCCAGTTGCTCTCTGGAAAGTACCTGTATCTAGTATTCTTACAGCTACACATACCTCGGTATCCACTGGGATGAGTTCCCCTCTGTTGGTTCTGGATGTGAGGTGAGGCCAGCAGAGTGCCACAATTTGCTGCAGTATGTCCCTGTCCACCCTGTAGTGCTTTACCATCCAGATCATGTAGCCCCTGGTAGGTTACCTGGGCTTGAACACTCTTCTCCTCCTCCACCTCATAAGTCTGGGGCAGTTGTCAGCATTCTCCTCTTCACCACCCTCAACCTCTTGCACATACTGATGTATGAGAGTGACAGCAGCCCCTACCATTTTGTTAGTTTTGTCAGGTAAAATTTCTCCGTCTGTGTACATCGGTGGTATAGAGTTTGTGGGAAAAAACAGACTAAAAGATGTTTTCATAGTTTGCATAGTGGTGTGTTGCAGATGCTGCCTGTGTGATTGGCTGAGTATGATACATCCCACCTGTCAGCTCTATTACTTGTATTTGAGTGCCTCTGTTCTGCTTTTTCCCTTTTTTCTTTCCCCTTTCCCATCACTGCCACTTTTAAGCCCTGAGGCATGCCACGCAAACCCGCTGCCTAAATGTAAACATTGCTGCTATTTCTGTTTTTTTTTTTGTTTTAAGTCCCAGTGCATGTGGTGCAAACCTGTTTCGCCAAGGTAAACAGATTTTAGTAGAAATAGTCCTCCCCTGGCTGCAAACATGGTCTTCATTTCATGGTGTAAGACATTATAGCCTCAGACACATCCCCTTGCTTAGCTATGCTTAGCTAAGTGCAAACTTGGCCAATAGTGCTCCAATGTGCTTAGAGCAAGCATGACACACCCCCTTTTGATGTCATTTACTTCTCATGCTTATACAGCCATATTAGAGCACCTACATGGTTATGTGCAGTCTGACACTTAGAAGAAATTTGTGATTCAGTAAGATTCCCCTCATTTGCATACCTCACTGCCTTACTCCATAGTTACTGCACTCACACTGAGCCTTTCCCCTTAGCAACCACTATTCCCTGGTATTGTTTTCATTCTACATGCCATTGACTATAATGGCAAAATGCAGATTTCCCTGTAAATTGCTTTTTCACATTTTGTTTTTTTTTTCAGCACAATCCCATTTGCGTGCTGCTGTCCTATGCTTAAATGGCTGAGTTCGCCCCCCAAAAATAAAAGTTTTATTTTATAAATAACTACATTATTTTTCATGCCAATGGACATATGGTTGGTCATTGGCATGCCTACTAACTATAATACATGCTTTCTTTCGAGCTGTCATGGCTCCATTTTTTTTAATTTGCAGAAATGTATTCAGCTACTAGCTGAATACATTTCTGCTTTGTACACTATTCAGGCACAGACAACTGCTTGCTTGCTGGATGACTTATTCACCTCATTTGCATGGATTTCACCAGCAAATTAGGTAATTAGCATAAAGAACTGGTGTCCTTGCTGGAATAGTGTAGGACCTCTTGTGCACGTCATGGGAGTTCAATTCTGGATTGCTCGGCGGCCATATTGTGTGCAGCAGCTCCTGCACCATTCCGGCACTCCATGTAAGGCTTCTTGAATCTGGCCCTTAGTATTAAAAAACAAACTCTGTGGATACCCCCTATTTTGTAATTTGTCACAAAAATTATTGCTTTCTATTGCATAATCTTCCTCACTGACAGTTAATTTACTGATTCTCATCAGTTTACCTTTACCTTCATTTATTTTGGTTTTGTAAGGGTGCATACTACTAAAATGCAAATATGAGTTGTTCTGAACTTCTTTTTTGTAAATTTTGGTGGCAAGTCTGTCCTCTACCTTAAAAACACATGCATCTAAAAAATTAATATAAACTTGGTTGTACTGGTAAGTAAATTTCAAATAACTACATACATTATTTATATAAGTTAGAAAGCTTTCCAGAGTAGTAAAGATGTATATGGCATAGTTAGCATTTTTGCAGGTGTGTGTGTGGGGTGGGGGAGTTGGAGGCCTAGGCTGACACAAAAGATAGTGAGTGAGTGAGTGAGTGAGTGAGTGAGTGAGTGAGTGAGTGAGTGAGTGAGTGAGTGAGTGAGTGCATATGAATAAGAAAGAGAAACAGGCAGACATTTGGATAAAGTATCAAATGGACACTGGTAATTGTATGAGCTGTAAGCCTCATGACAGACCCACGTAACTGTTATGTATGTGTAGCTGTATTATCACTCCAGCTGAAACTGGTATATGAGTGTCTGCAAGAACACAGTCAAGCTCTATGCTAGCTCTACATCTTTATTTACATCTATTTACAAAATTCCGTACATTAAATAGTCCATGAAACATAAAATATTACTCTGTCCATTTTCTTCACTTCTTCCTGTTTTTGCGCACCATAATAACAAAATTCTATTATGTCCATATTCATTTGCTCAAATTTTAACAAACATTTCACCCTATTATATTTGCATATTTCTTTCCACAAACTATTAAACTCTTTCACATTTCAAAAACACATGCTCTTTAGTCTCAGGCTCTCCACATTTCTTACATATTCTATCTTTCTTGCATGGCATTTGCCTTAACTAGCAATTTTCTAATAGACAATCTCCATAAAAAATCATTACATTCTTTAATTTTTATAGTTATTATATCTCATCTTTATGTTTTTTTCTTATCTATTTCTAAATCTTTCCATAGATCAATACAATACAATACTTTCATAATATTTAAGTACCATTCCTTTCTATTTTTTTCACACATATTCCTTTTTATTTTCCATAACACAATTTTATTTTGATACTCTTTCATTTCTTCATTCACAATGCTTTTACTTCTTTTTTTAACTTCCATCCCTTCCCACTATTTTTGCATTTATACTACGGTATCATTTCTATTATGTTTTTTTTATTTTCCTTCATAACTCCTTTTAATACCTTATATAAAATTAAAGATGCTAAATGTACTACTGAGTTTATTAAACCCAAGCATCCTTGCTCTTCTTTCATGTATACAATCCCTCTTTTGACTGTTTTCAATCTAGAGCCCCATATAAAAGAAAATATAATCATTATTAATTCCTTTTCATACTTAATAGGAATCATATAAATGTTAGCAACATAAGCAATTTTTCCTATTACCATGGTGTTCAACAAGTATGTTTTTTTCTATATGAAAATCTAAATGATTTGCAAAAAAATAGTCCTTTACTTCTTTGAGTACATATCCCATTGTTGTTGTCTGTATTCATTCCTCCAAATATTATTCCTAATATATCTATATATTTTTTCATTGAACTCAATGCCTCCTATCATACCTTCAAAACCAAATCCTTTACTTTTCTCTTTATTTATACTTAAAACATTTTATTTATATTTAATTTTTCATTTACTTCTTCCATCCATACTTTATTTTTAACAATTAGTATAATATCATCCACATAATTATACACTATTGGCAATTGTAATTTCTTCATCATTTTGTATCCACTGCTACTTGACATTTTATTGATTTCTTTCACAACTACATTCATAACTAATGAGAAAATTACACCAGTAGCTGAACATCTCTGCTTTACTCCACATTCTATTTTTATTTCTTCCACAAACCAACCATTTACATTTAGTTTCACATAGTTCCTTTTGTAAACTGATTTTATTACTTGTAATATTGTTCCTTTCTTAAACTGATTTTATTACTTGTAATATTTTTTGCTTACATTATATGCCTGCAAAATTCACCATGATAATTTATATTGAATATTATCATAGGTTTTACTTATATCCCCTTTCATAACTTTCACTTCTTTGTTTTTATTTATGATATCATCAGTTATTTCTGACTCATAATAACTCTTGACTTCCTTTTTCTTTTCTTCTGAATATATTTTGGTCATATATTCTGTCCATTTTTTGTAACCTTTTTATTATTCTCATAAAAAAATTATAATCCGTATTATTCAATGTTATAGGTCTCCAATTTTTTATCTCCTCTTTATTTCCTTTTTTAAATATAAATTTTATAACTTCTGTACATATCTCTTCTCTTTAATTCCCGTTTCTAACCATTTATTCATAACTTCTATAAAAATATTTTTTGCCACTCCTTCATTTTTTTATAGATACCATATTCAATTCTGTCCAGTCTTGTTGCAGAATTCATGTTACTATCTTTTAAAATGTCATTCAATTTTCATAGTTATTTTTTGTTCTGAATATGCATTATCTTTGTTATTTAATTTTTCACCTTAAAAAAAATACTCTATGTTCATAGGTTCATAGGTAGGTACTAGGCCAAAAAGGTACCCTGGCTTTTGCCACTCAAGAAAATTATTTTCCTGTGCCACTGTCGAGCAGAGCCACAGAGGTGATCCCCGGGGTGAATTTCCTATTTCCCATCCAATCATCAAGATTTTTCTTGAAGAGTGCTAATGAGGAGCTTTGTTTAATATAGATAGGTAGTTTATTCCAGAGTATGGGAAGTCTCTGGGACAGGAATCTATCCCTCTGGCATGTTTTGTTTATTGTGGTGACAAGGTTTAGGTCCCCAGAGCATGTAGCTCAGAAGAATTGGGATTTCTTTAAGTGGAGCATGTCCAACAGCTCTGGGTTTGACATAGCTTTGTATGTTAGGCAGAGATAACCTCTGAGTAGGCGATATGCGATGGAGCAGTTGTGATACTATAATGGTTATAGGGGAAGATTTTCTTTTCTTTTAACAAATAATTCCAATACATATTTGTTAATTATTTTGTATATTCCTTTTTGCTGTCTTATTTGCTTACCTTCCATATTCTTTAATTATCTTACTATTTTCCTTCTTTTATTATTTTACTCAAATATGGAGCTACATTTTCTTTCTTTCCTTGTAAACAATGTTTTTGTTTATATAACAAGTAGTCAATTTTAAGTTGATTCATTTTTATATATTTCTCTTTCTTTTTCATAAAACAAATTTTTCTTCTCTAATAAGGCTCTGGATGTTTCTTGACTTAATATTTTATATCCATATTTTTCTTTTCTTCTTATACATTCTAAAACACATTTTTATATTTCTCTTTAAAATTAAGCCATCAAACAGTCCAATCTCATACAATTCTCTCATATTTGTAGGATTTTTACATAATTTCATAATTTGTTTCTCTTAATCTAATTCCTTTTCATTAATTCTCTGTATTCAGTTTCCTATTCTTATATATCCTTAATTTTCCTGTACTTTAACCCATATAGCCACATGATCCAAAATTCAGTATACTTATTTTTTTCTTTACGTTTTAAACTATCAGATATTAAAAAATAATCAATGTGTGTCCTAATTTCATTTCTTTTGTAGGTCCAGTGATTATTCTTCCATACACTTAACTTTCCACTTAACTTTCCTTTTCTCATCATTTCTTTAACCATTATAGTATCACAATTGCTCTTATTTTTTAAATTGCAATTTAAATCAAATGGCACTATAATGTCCATATTTATGCAAACATATTCAAGTATATTTTTAAGCATCATTTATCTTTCTTTTTTTGTTACATATGCATATAAAGCTATAATTCTCTATTTATATTTTTCCATCTCAAGTCTATTACTGTAATTCAACATAGTTCCACTATGGTTACATCTAATATTGTAATGTTTTCTTGACATAATATACATATGCCCAAGCACGTTTCTTTCCCCATGCTCCAAACTAACCCACCATTCCAAAGTTTTTCAGTTTGTGTTCTTTCTTCCTCTGTTAATAATCTAATATATTCTAAAACAATAGCATCTACTGCAGCACAACAATGTAATATACCTATTCTCCTCTTAAGATGTTTCGTATTGTTCACATTTAAAGCTAATATTTTCAGCTTTTAAAAACAGTTAGTATAATAAAATGTGTATCCCTGTCTTTTTCTTAATTTTTCTAAGCATTATATTTTTAAGTTTTCTTTTCCTTTCTTTAACTCTTTTTCCTATCAAATTATTTTATTTCTTACTGTATGCCAGTCAGCTTCTTCCTCACTTGCCTCCTCTGTTTCTTGTTCCTTGTTACTTTCTTCAACTTGTACAACCTCTTTATTAGTCACAGCTTTTGCATATTTTCTTGTATAACACATTCTTCTATCTCTTTCTCTTGTATAACTTTATTTTCATTTTCATTGTTTTGCACATTCATTTCATGTTCTAGCCATAAATGGCCAGCATTGCTACATTTTTTGTAATTTAAATCACATTTTTTGCAGTATGTCTTGTTTTATCACATAAATAATATCTTTTTATCACATTCATTGATTAAATGATCATTCTTTTGATAAAAAAATAAAAAAGCCTTTGGCTAAACCCTGTATTTCACATAATCCCTACTACCATGAATATTAATAATACAAGGTACATGCATAACATTATCATTTTCCATTTTCGGTGTTACTCAACATTCCTATCCTCCAGGCCACAGTCCTCTTCCATCACATATTTTGTAGTGCCCATTACTTCTTTACTTATAGTTAACAAATTTTCTTTCAGTCCTTTTGCTTCAACTTTAGTTCTAAACAGGATCATTATTCTTTTTTTGTTTGTCTGTAAAAAGCTTGCACCACATACTTTTGACCATAGATAAATATTTTTCTTTTGTTCATATGCACCCAAAAAGTTTTCCATGCCCTCATACCTGTCCAAACTTTCTTCTTTTTTACTGTTTACATGAACTGTATACTTATTTTTTGTTTCTTTTATTTATTTTTCCTTCTTTGTTCCTTCTCCAACAGTTTATCCATAAGTTTTTATCTCTGGAACTTTTTCTGGAACTTTTTCAGGCACAGTCTCTTCTTATCCTTTTTCTTCCTCTATTTTTTTCATGATGTCTCTCCATGAAATTGCTGCTCCATTTTCTGGCTCACTTTGGTTTACCATTTCTTTCAAATAATCATCCCACAGCCCCACCAATTGGATTGTTGTAATTATTCATTTTTCAGAGGTAACTGTCTCTCCTTCAAACATTCTCTGCTGAAAGTTTTCCTCTGAATCCATCTCTGTTTCAAATACAGTCTCCTTTTCCTTCAATGTTACTTTTTTCTGCACCCACATCATCAGGAAAAAACTTCTGGTAGTGATTTTACCATTTCCACTACATTTTCAGTGACCTTCACTGCAGTTTCAGCAAAAGCTGAATCAGCCATGTTTTCTCCCTGTTCCTCCTGGCTGCCTCTGCACCTGGACAGGAAACAGGAAGTCAGGATGTGTAATACACAAACCTTGGGTCTCCCTTGAAAGGAGGCTTCTAGTCTAGTGGGACTATCCAGATCAACACAGGATAAATTAGTAAATAAGTAAATAAATAAAAATAAACTGCATCATTCTCTATAATGCTTTATTTTCAATACTTCTGATCTAAGTCTATATTGTAGTGTTTGCACAATCCAGAATGCAACAGTATTGCTACATCATTATGCCTTTCAGCATACAGACCCTCTATCATGAGTGTATCCAGCAACAAGATGTGTAACTGTGATATAGGGAAATATTGCTAGCCCAGCCATCTGGAATTTTGTAAATAATTCTATGTCACTTGTGAATATTGATATGATATATGCAGAACTGTATGTTATGTACTGAGCTAAAATGTAGCCGTGCTGACTTAGAACAGAAATGCATATAAACTATATAGCTGTGGAAATGTATGTTTTAACAGTAGAAACTAGAACATACAGAGTTAACTTACAAAACTTCCAAGAAAATAAGTTGAAATTAAGTTGCTTTATGATTATGCTATAAAAGTTCTCTCTCAGTTTCAGTGTCGCAGACACAATGTCTAGAGTTAGAAGTTTTTGTATTATCTTAAAAGAGAAGTAATTACTAGGTTTTTAACATGAAAAGTGTTTTATTGTTTTATAACTTCCAAGATATGCAACTATCTGAGAGATATGTATTTCTAACAAAGTGATGTTAAATTCTGTTAGCTTCTATTTTAGCCTGGGAACTGATGTCAGGTGACAAAAAGTGATGTCATCCAAGCTAAGCCAGCAGTTATATTTGATATTAATTTAAGAACTCTCTCATAGAGAGACTGTGCATTTTGTGTTTTGTCTTGGACCTAGCAAGAACATCCACTCATCATCCTCTGCACTGGCCTTGCTGCAAATAAGATTTAGGGCATAGTATCTCTCTTAGATATAGATAGGAATATAGTAAGGATTAGATTAGATGTTTCTGTAATTATTTGAAACTGTCCTGCAATTTTGTTTTAAAATATTTCCTGTGATTTTGATCTCTGAAGTTATTGTGTTGATTGACTGAGTATTGACATATTTAAGCTCTTAGCGTATTTCCATATGTATTTGGTGACACTGTACAGGGTACTCCTAAATAGCCTTGCAAGTCTTGGTCAGACTACCATTTGGATAATAGTAACATTACACAGTAGGATTGGACACCCTTTGTAAGGGCCTTATAGTAGCTGATAAGTAGGGGTTGGTGGCAGTGGAAACTACCTTATAGTCTGGGCAGAAGAGGACATAGCTGGTAAATCTGTGCCAGCCTTCCCCAGATGTGTGTGTGTGCGTTTGTATATAAATCAAATCTCAAAGTGTGTGTGTGTGTGTCAGCTACTTGGGCAGGCACATGAAGCACTGTTTGGACAGAGAGGGTGATGAAGGTCTTGGTTTGGCCCCCTCAGCTGAGATCTTAATCCTATAGCTGTGCCAGTGGGGTGTCTTACTGGGGATTCGGAGAAAGAAGGAGAAACCAGCCCCAGACTGACTGTGATCACTGTGTGTTCTTAAAGGAAATTGTACTTTACTGTGTATGCACTTGTCATCCTCCCAATGTGTACATCCCCTAGTTGTTGCCAGTGGTGAGGATTGAGGCTCCTTGATTACTAGGCCAGTGCAGGAGAGTTTTTATAGAATCTGCATTTGTTTGGTTCTTCGACATGATCAATTGACTTTGTAAACAAATGTTTACATAGTCCACTATCCTGGGCTGACATTATTAGCCTTTCATCTTTTGGTTTAAGTTCACTTGTCCTTAACCATTCCTGCATCAGATCTTGGTCAACATGAGATTTCTCCAAGAGATCTCTGTACTTGCCATTATATTTATGGATTTTACACATTTCTTTCCTTCTCATGTGACCGTTTCCTTGCAGTGTTTCTTTTGTTTTTTGGCACATTGTGTTGCATTCTGACTTTTGTCTTCTTCTGGTTGATTTCCACTCCCTCTTTACATTGAAATGCTTCTGCTAAACTAAGAAAGGATCTCACCTTAGACATCTTTTTTTTTCAAATTCTAAAGCTTTCACTATGTTTGGATCTAGTGAGGTTAGTAGATATGCATGCATTCCCATGACTGCAGATCTGCATGTGTAATAAACTTCAAGGAAGACCATAACTCCTTCTGAGTGAGAATTTGTAGTCTTGGTATATACTGATTTATCTACTACATTTGATAAGCATGAAGCCATTTTCTTCTTTCCCTGTACAACTGATCCAGTACCCAAAATGTATGTTGTAAGTTAGAACAGAAAGAGCAAATTGGTTTATATCTTGGAATTTTTCCCAGATTTCAAGGGAGTTTTCAATATCAGTTTTAGTCTCCTGAAGTATTCTTTACTGAGTTTTTTTTTTTCATTTTTTCTTTACTGCTGATACTTCTATTCTCAAATGTTTATACACTCCCTTCTGTTCAAGTTCATTATATCACATTTCAATCCCATCTGGATATTTTCTTGGAGCTGCAGCCTTCTTGTTTTTAAATTTTGATTTTGCAGATTTATCTAAGACTAAATGATATTCTTAATCATCTGAGAAAGTCTTAACCATCCAGTCAAAAGTAGATGAGATGTTTTTAACAAGGTTGATTGCTGGGAGCCAAATTTTAACCATAAACTTGTCTGTTACTTAAAAAGCTAAATAGGTCAAGGGCAAGATAAAACAGCAGCAGTGACAGAGAATTACATCGGAATAGACCTCTTTGAATTTTTATTCATGGGTTGATAATTTACTATTAAGTGTTTTGCCACTGTTTCAGGTCACTGTAACATAACTGATTAATGGTGTATCCTATATATCTATAAATATTTCTTTATCCATGAAAGCAGAATGTGGAATACTGTCAAATGTTTTTTGCAATCTAGCCATGCCATGGTTAGATTAGTCTCTTTTTTATAACTCTCCATTATGGCTTTATTTATCAACAGATCATCCATATGACTTTTATTATTACTCATTTGTTCTATCGCCATGATTGATTTTTTTTCTAAATTACTATAAACTTTGGATCTATTCCAGTATGTGCTGCAAGTGATGCTGGATATTTCCTGGTCACAACCATGACAGAGATACTACTGCTCTGATTCAGACATACAAGATCACTGAGTGTGCATTTTATGTGTTGAAGACCTATTGTTAACATACCTATGGTTGTATACTGCATATCCTCTGTAAATCTGTAGCAAGACATTTCTTGTGTGTGCTCTGATGTACAACATGGTTCTATGCAAACAGCTACAGCATGGATTCAACATCAGAGTGTCAGATAGATATTATCTAGCACTGGAGGAGGAGCCAGGTGTAAAGTTATTAGAGGAATTAGCAACAGCAGAACTAGATGCTAGGTAGAGGTAGCTGCAATATACTATGGCACTGACAGAAAGCCTACAGCTACGGACCATGGTTGAGACAATGTAGAATAAAATGGATGCATGCAACACTAAACCAAGGGTTTGCAATTTAGAGCAATGACTGGCAATGCTCTGAATAAGTCCTTACCTAATCCACAAAACTCAGAAGCATGGGCAGAACACAGCTGTCATCATCAGGTAGGGTGGAGCACAGTGGCAGGGCACAGCAATGATTTCATCAGTGGAAGGGTGTAAGGACAAAGGAGATATAAACTAGAAGCATTATTGTGGACATGGCTGGGGGGCATTGGAAGGAATGGCCAACAATGGGAATGGGGAACGGTATAACCCACAAAACTGGTTTCCCATGGATTCAGGCAATACTCAGCAAACATCTGTTCTTTCATAAGCTCCCTTTTTCCTAAAGTCTCCCAACAATAAAAGGACACCACTGTGGCAGAACAGAGGGAAAGAGATAAACAGAAAGAAAAGATAATTGGACACACACACGTTTTAAATCTCAGTAATGTGTTTGAATGAGCATCACATGTCACTATTAGAAAAGGGTTTTTCTTTTTTCCAATCCAGCCAGCCAATATCATTAAGTTCTTGACTGATTTCAAATTGGATGTGAGAAAACTAAATTTACAGTTTGTATTGCACATCATCCCCCAGCTCAGCCAGAAACAAGTCACTTTCCTGAGGAGAAGTATACATAACCCTCTCTTCACAACACCATACAGGTTTTCCATGATATATGTGAAGAGAACCTAAGAAGAAAGTTGGGTAAAACAACAAAAGTGCATAACCTGACTTTTGATGAAAAACAATCTTTAAGGGAAGTTTACTCCAACAAAGAAATACATGTGATGGGAGCTAATAAAGGGAGTATGATTGTGTTAATGAACTACAAGGATTACAATCTGGCTATTAATAGTCTTTTGGTTGATGAAAGAAACTACAAGGAAATCCCAGTGGAAGAGATTAACAGGAGGTTTGCGCACATTGATACGATCCTTTTCAATTTGCTGTGTCAAGGGAACTGTGACCATGAAATTTATATATTTTTTTGAGAAATGATCAGACAAAATGGCTAGGATCTTTGGAATTTTGAAGATTCACAAAGACAAGGTTCATCCACCCTTCAGACTAGTAGTTGCTTCTGACCACTACAAAATGTAAGCCATTTTAGATTTTAGATCATATACTCAATCCAGTGGGTCAAAAATCACAATTTTATCTTAAAGACTCATGGCACTTACCGGAATTATTAAGTGAAATCACCAATTTTTATGCCAGTGATGTTTTACCATCCTTTGATGTAGTGTCTTTGTACACTTGTATCGAGCAGGAAACTAATAGAATTTGTAAAATGTTACATTAGTAAATTTTCAAAATGTGACAACATGATTAACAAAACGTACATCTCATTAGAGGTTGTCTTAAAAAATAACCTTTTTACATTTCAAGGCAGATACTGCAAACACATTTCTTGAGTGGCTATGGGTTCCAAAGTCGCCCCAGTATTTGCAAATTTGGTCATGGCCTGGTGGGAGCAGGTTCAATTAAGTCCCAAACTCTTTTTTGAGAAGGTGGTTTGCTACAGGAGATTTATTGATGACCTCATTTTGGTTTGAGAAGGAACTGAAGGAGAATTGCATCAACTATAGGATTTCATCAATTCCAGCACTTCATTTCTAAAATTCATGTTGAGTATCTATGGAAGAATGATCAATGATTTGGACATCACAGTTTCCTTAGAATAAAATGCCACTGAGTTTGCAAGTAAAGTTTTCAGAAGAGAAACCTTTGAGAATCAATACTTGCATAAAAGATGTCTACACCCCTACCATATGAAGAAAGGAGTAATAAAGGGACAGTTCATCCAACTCAATAGACTCACCAGTAAGGAAACTGTGTACTATAATGAAGTTGAATTTTTAAAAGCACTTTTCCTGCAGAAAGGTAAGGAACACATATTTATCTTGTGACACAAGATGTGGTGATGGAATCCATGAGGTACCTGTGGAACAGATATGGTGATGTTTAACAGTGGTCACCTCATGATGGTGGAGGCCCTCCCTATAGTTTTTTGTGCATAACTTATGTACTAAGCTGATGTTTCTCTGATAGACAGATGTGATGCTGCTGTTCAGAACCATAGCTAGGTCACTAAGTGCCTTCATCACATGTGTTTCTTCCCCAACCTGTGAAACTTTCAACCACTTAACTCACAGGAGTAAAAAAAAAATTGTAGTAAACTGCTTGCTACTTTTGCTGCTCTAACCACAAATCAAGTTTTGGCATTTATTTAGGATCTACAATATCCTTGTGGTTTTATAAATTTAAGCCTGTATTGCACTTATGCACTGTCCATCATCGCCACCTGATGATCACATCCCAACAGTTTACTCACAGGGCAGCTGCTACATTTTACCTGCCCTTGTTAAAGCATGCTACCACCAGCCCAATTCCCATGTCCAGGCCTCTTCTCAGTTTGAACACTCTGGCACGGTCCCATCTCAGAGGACTCCCAACAAATCCTCAGTGTCTGTGAAGGTAGTCTGTGATGCCACTTCTCCACCAATGGCCAGTATGTCCCTCACAATGTCCTGTACTTCTGTGCAGACATGAAGGATTATACCTGTAATCCTACAGCAGACCTGTGTACCTATCCTGTTATGTCTACCTATGGTGTGTGTGTGTGTGTGTGTGTGTGTGTGTGTGTGTGTGTGTGTGTGTGTGTGTGTGTGTGTGTGTGTGTGTATATATATATATATATATATATATATATATATATATATATATATGTATATATAAATACATGCTCACACCCAGAAGGCATTGCCACTCTTGTTTGTGTGCAGAAACAACCTAGCACAGTAGCCCAGGGCTTATAGAAGTACATCTGCCTCTATCTGGTTAAATTTCAACCTCCACCTCTCTTTAGGTGCCATCAGAATTTCTGTGCTCAAGAATTTACATCTATGGTCAATGTACTAACACAAGCAGTCACCAATACCCTCTATCTGTTCATCATTCATACAGCAGCTGTCCCTGCAACATGTGGCATTAGATCTCCAATGATGACAGAGTGTACATCACAAATCCATACTCAGGGTTGGCAGCATAGTTACAAACCATGATGTATCTGTAGCCTGTCCTGTGTATATAGAGGCCTGTGGCTCTAGGCAATTTTCCTGTGTGTTTGTCCTGCCCAACTCTGCATTGTGACCCATGTACCTGATGTGTACAACTAAACAACTGTGAATATTATCTGGACCTTTGCTGCACAGTGTGTTCCTTGCCACTCATCCATCTGGCCTATGTTGCCAGCCAACCTGCTTATTGCTCCAAAAGCTGGCAGTATGGATTTTTACAACTGGGATGAGAACACCCAAAATCTGAACACTGTCTGCTGCCATCCACCTGGACAGCTATTCAACTTCCTCTGTCTGCAGGCTGATCTTGCGCCCACCCTCACGGTACAGGATCCTTTTCTGTGTCCCCTCTGCTGACTGTTTGTGCCCTTTTATCACAGCTGATGTAGTCTGTTCTGTTTGCTGTTTTAGTCTATACTGTCAGTTGAAATGTTTGCCAAGTACCCTCTATATGTTTTTTATTGTGCAGTCAGTGACAGAATGGCAACCGTAGCTTTTATCATCCCAATGCAGGTCCTGAAACACCGTCTTTATGCTAATAACAATATTTTAGTGACTGTTCTATTATAATAAGTGTATTTTAGTGACTGTTTCTGAACTGCACATGCAATGCAGTGTGAACAGTTTATCACTTTACCACAAGTCTCTTGCCTGCCTATGAACATACCTGGTAGAGTGATATATGGATTGTACATGCTCAGACATGTCAGGAAACCTAGCCACAGCTGTACACAGCCACATACTGCCCATTGTTGTGCATGTGTCTTGCTGACATGATGGCATCTGATGTACTAGGTGGCATAGTTGTGCTGCCATCTGTTAAGGCCTTTTTAGTGCTCCCTGGTCCATTAATGTTAGTTATGGCTGCACAGCTACACTTGGCAAATTGCTACCATGCATTGCCATGCTGAACATCGGTGTGTTTCATAAGGTGTCCAGAAACTGTGTCCATCCAACACTTTCTGCTGATTTATATTTGTAGAGTGACCATGGCTTTTGCAGGCACTGGCAAAGGAAGACAGCATGTTTGTTGGCTAAGGAGACAAAAATTTCCCTTCACTTGCTGCATAGGGACCATGATAACTGATGTGTGTGGTCATATGAAGGCTTTGTGAATAAGATGGATGCCTGGTATCAGTATGCCAGGGACTTGAGGGGTGTACCTTGCATACCTAGCTCTGTTGAGCAGTGCCACCATCTGTACAGTGACGTCACGAGGTATCACACAGACCTCTGAAATGTGGTAGATGAGCTTATGGAGGGACTGCTGGATACCTATGGGTGAACAAAGATTGAATCACCATGCATTATTTGCCTGAAATTCAATCCATTAAGGATCAGAGGTCCTCCATAAGAAATTACTCTTGGTGAGTTTTGCTGGTAGTGATGTCCTTTTAGGGGTAATTTTCCTCTTCTTCAAGTTGGTATGACCTTGGAGTTGGTATATATAATTTCAGAGGGGGTGCAGAGGCTCGCCCCTTCAAAAAATATGTAAAAAAATGGTGTCTTTTGGCCAGTTTTTTTTTTTTGGTGCATGCAGTTTCGTGATTCCGATCCTTGGTGAGATTAACATTGTCCAACCTTAATGGAAGTGGGACAGCAATCTGGTTGTTATATGTTAACTGCTATTTACATTGACATTGTAATATAGAACATATTTTACCATATTTATCTTACCTGTCTTTTTTGCAGAACATTAGGAAACTGAGGCCAACTGTTTGGCCTGTCAAAGGAGTCATACCAGGCTTACCAAACATCACATGATGGTACCAATAGTTGTGTGTTGTGCTATGAATTTCTACCACACGCTTTTGTAATGATTTTTTTTTTACTTTTTTCTCTCCATTTATTTTCATTTTCTGCAGGATCAGCCATAAGATGGGCAGAGGTGAGAAGATGGCCACCATGGTCTGCAGTCACCATCATGCCAATTGCTGTATACCCAGTGGTCCCTGGCCATGTTCCACCACAGGGCAATGAAGGTTACCCTGGGTTAGGAGATCCAGAGAGCTGTCTGGTAATCTCTATTAGCAACTCTTGGGGAGTGAAGGTTTTAATTATAAGGGTGGTGTAGGGAACCATCTGGGCCAACTCGGTAGGATGTGTAGCTAATGGGCACAATGAGATGGAATGGCAGTTTGAGACTTGAGATTGCACTCTGTAGTGCCTCCTAGCTTGCATAGCTTACTGAGTAATGCATATGCCATCAGGTAGCCAGAGGCTGTATCCATCTCTGACACAGAAGTGATCTACTTTGGGATGGGTCTATGTCTAGCCAGGATGGCAGGCCCAGCATACTCCTCCTCCTCTGTTATCAATGTGTTCCCCTTCCTTGTGTTTGCCATCCTGTCCTTTTCTTTGTTATCCAGTACTTCCCATGAAGAAGTAGTTACACTTTTTCCATATCTGTCATATCCTTATTGTCCAACCATCTATGTGTCCTTACCTCCTCTGTTGCTCTTGTGTGTATGTGAATGTTTGCTTGTCTCTTCCCTTTTTCATTTATGCTCTTTCCTCCTCCCAGTTATCCCTTACTAACCCCACTTCTCTTCTTCATAAAAATATTAAAATGGTACCACTACAAAAAAACATTCTACCCTGCTTCTCTTTTATTGTCCCTATCTTTCTTTCATGTTATCATCCTGTGTGTTCCTCTGCTTGCTATAATGTAATTTCTACCTTTGCTACTTGCCCTTTTCCATATTGTTCACATAAGAAACTTCCTTGCTACTGTGCTGTAGTGTCCCATGCATGGCCTTCAGTCAGAGCATGTTATCACCATCAGCCATGGGGCACTTAGCTGCACACATACTTGCATGCATAGAAACATCAAGTATGACCCCCCCCCCCAGTTGAAGCCAGCTATAGACTGTATGTGTGCACATATGTGTATGCATACAAGCGTCAGCCATGAAAGTCACCCTAACATGATGCCATAGGGTCATATGACTGACTCGCTGGTCTTACTTTAGTGTGGTCACTGAACACTGTATAACTGTGATTCTTTCACTGCATTGTAGTGATCTTGTATGCCCAGCAGACAGAAGGCATATAGCAGCTATAAAATGCTGGAGTTGTCATGTGTGCACACAGTTCCCCTTCATATGACTGAATTAACATAAGCCTGAAAAAAAAAAGCCTGAAAAGTCAAAAGCCTGAAAACACAAAAAATATATATATTGATTTTAAACAACAGAAACCATACTAATTTCCACTAAGTATAAGCAGGGGGCAAGCCCCCCTGCACCCCCACACCCCCTGCTATGTAAATATATCAACTCCAGAATTGTACTTCACTAAGTGCAATCTCAGAGTTGGTATATTTAAGTAGCAGGGGGTGTGGGGGGCACAGCCCCCCACATGGGGTGTGCAGGGGAGCTTGCCCCCTATTTATACTTAGTGGACATTAATATGGTTTCTGTTGTTTAAAGTCAGTATATGTATTTTATGCGTTTTCAGGCTTTTGACTTTTCAGGCTTTTGTAGTTTCAGTCATATGAAGTGGAATCGTGCACACACACCCCTTGTAACAAAGTCATACGGCCTTGTAACAAAGCCATAGGGCCATGTGAACACTGATTTGGTAGTCTTGCTATAAAATGGCCACTTATCACTGCATGGTTGTGATTTTTTTACTATATTGCCAGACCTCCTATACCAATGCACTATCCCAGCATTTATGCATACTTAATGAGCATCAGACCTCATTGTAGAACTAGTACAGCTCTTTTCTTTTACTGCACAATGACATTGTTAGTCTTTATAAATATCTCCAGGTCTGAAAATGCTTCTCATCCTCTTGTTTTTCATGGCTTTATTTTTATATATTTCTGTTTGTTAATCAGCTGGGTGAACTGGTCAGTTAAGCCTTTTCATCGTGACACATTCTCTAAGAAAGAGCAGGTACATGAAGCAATTGTAAAAATTTTCATGGGCATGTACAAAACAGGCAGACAAATTTGAGACTCTATCAGAAAATGTAATAGTTAGATTAATAGGTATACACATTTTGGAGACATTAGATGTGTATGAAATTGTTACACTAGCAGCTAACAAATGAAATGATATCTATACTGGAAGCAAAACTGAAGAAAACATACTATAAAATGCATATGAAAGAGTACTTAATGACAGTTTCAACATTTCAGCACATTTCATTGCAGTAAAAAAGTGCTGATATTTACATATATTTACAGATAAATAATTGTAATGTATAGAAACATGACTGTTTTTGATCTTAAAACTGTTTATAACAGTTGAATCAGAAGAGCAGTTCTACTTAAAATAAATGTTAGAACCCAATTACCTGCATTGTCCCTTAAATTGTTTTTGGTGTTCTTCACATAACTCACAGAGTCCTGTTTTCACATCACATTGCTTATCATATATGTGTCTTAAAACAATATTAGCCCTCACCTGATATGACATATCATTCCTGAAAGCTGTTATATTTCTAAGGGGGGAGCAGATTGCATAGCATATACATTAATATCAGCATAAGCATAATTCCAAAAATTGAAATAACTACCTAAACCAACTGCATCCTTAAAAATAGCTGCTCTACATGAAACTTTAATTCCTTCCCCTAAAAGATGAGTATAGCCTCTTCCTATCCACAGCACAACAAGCACAGACCAAAACCTTATAATTCCTTTCCACTATCTTCACTCATCCCTTTACGGGCAAATATGACTTCTGAAGACGCACAAAATGAATGAACTGCTCAGTCATTTCTTCTGATAAGTTTGCCTGCTTCACTGAAGTGTTACACAGTTGTTTTTTAAGGATAGCCAACACAAGCTGTCTCCATTGTTTCCCCAGTGATTGAGTTGCGAAGATATTCCCATTGTTCTTTTTTATCCATAGAAAATACTGGACACTATCTGAAGAAAATAGTTCTAGTTTATCACACTTCTTGAAGACCCCTCTCTACCGTCCACCAAAACTATTCTCTCACTCCATAGTAGCACAATCCACAATATGCACAATAATATCAACAAACAGAAAACACCTATTTACTGATTGAGTTAAATGCTAACAAATTAATTTAAAAAAATATCCTTTTGAATCCTTTTAGGCTTGCCAGCCATTGATTCAGCATATAATGGATGATGTTTCATCTTAGAGAATTCTTTTACCCAGTATTCAACTCCCAATAGCTGTTTCCTGTAAAAAAATGCTGGTCTATTTTTGATTCGATTCTAGCAGACATTCCAATTTTTGTGTGTTTTGTTATTTTATTTTTCATTGCTGGGGAGCTGTAGACTTAGTAATAATAAATAACTTCCTCCTTAGTATTAATAAATAACCCCCTCCGCATTGGATGCCAGGGAATCATACCTCACAAATGCCCAGATATTCACAAAATGTCCAGATTTTACTTCATATTTTTTGTCCAATTTTCATAAAAGCTATGGTTTTCTGACATATCATTGAGAATTGAAGTCACTAAATAATGACATACATATGAGTATCAGACTTTAAGAAATGCATCCCAAAACAAAACCTATTATTCTATCAGTTTCTAAGTTTATAAGATAAATAATTAAAATTTGTCCCTGATTTTAGCTGTTTCAGTTTCAGACTTGAGGCTCTGTGTGACTTCCTATTTTAGAAGGTTTGATGTTAACATGTGATATAGCAAGTGGTGTGCCACATATCAGCACTGTCCTCTTTCTTTAGTAACCCATACCTATGCATATTCTTGAAGTTGCTTAGCTCTTTTCATGGTTATCCATATGCACAATTTGGTTTTACCTTAAGTCCTGGTGTAAAGCCACAAGGCGAGCCAACACATGACTCAACAATCTGGTCATTAGAGACTCCATTGTGAGACACACTGATGTCCCCATCACCAAGCTTAATAAGGAGAAAATTACAGTCAGTTGCTTATCAGCACCAAGATCTGCCATATTACACATGCTTTCAGGTCATTGAACCAAAAGTTCTAGTATGACGCAGTCATAGTCCATCTGGGCGAAAATGGCCTGAGAAATTCCTCTCTAGACTATATGACGACATACATCATGATACTCTTGAAATATGTGTCCTAGGCTCGTATGAGCCTAGCATTGTGCAGCATTTCTGCCTTCTCCTAGTATGATGTCACAAAGTGAACAGAAGATAATTGACTTTAATAATTGGCTTAGTTTCTAGTGCCATTTTAAGAGGGTGAAATATTTGTCAGCATGGAAAGAGATGGTCAATAGATCACAATGCTGTGCAGGGATGGTCTGTACCTATTGTCCTTCCCTATAGTGTTTTTTTCAGGCAGTGCCAACATGACAATCCTCCTGAAATAGCAAATCAAAGTCAAGAAAATCTAACGGTGTTACTGATCAATGCTAGGAGTCTAAACAAGCAACTTCACTCTCTACAAGCTGTCCTCACCCTACATAATGCTAATGTCTGTCCAGTTACTGAGATATGGTTTAAAGCCACAGAGAGCATCCTAGTAGTGCAAGGCTATAATACCTTCCATACAGGCAGTGACTTAATGTGAAGTTGCCTCAGTTTACCTCATAAATAAATATACCTGAAGGGTGGTCAAATACAATGATGCAATTGATCTTCTCCATGTTCAAATCGCCATAGGAAAATCCAATACTACTACTTTGCAACATATAATTCCCCCTCTATGACCAGAAAATTCACAACACATATTTAAGCATACTGGAGACACTTATCATCCAACCCAATACCATATTCATATGCAACTTTAATTACCCCAGTATTAGATGGGAATCCTACATGAGACCAAATGTGCAGGCACGGAGATTCCTGGACTTTATAAACAGAAACTTCCTGGTCCAGATTGTCATTACATCGACCAAGGGTGCAAACATAGTGGATCTGGTCCTCACTAATGGTGGGAGAGTGCTGCATATCCCCTGGCGTAATGTCCTCTCTGGTAAAGCCACAGCATAAAATGGTCTCCTTTGAAGTAAAAATAACTGGAGCCTCAGCTAACCCTGGAACATTAAGGAAATTGTCTAAGGCTAACTTCCTACTATGAAGTAACAATCTGACAAAATTTCAAGTCCCCCCAATCCCTAAGAACACTTTTCCTGATGTGAAACTGTTCACAGAAACCCTTTACAATTACATCAATAGTTGCATACAGACAGCAGTACCTACCAAGAATAAGTACAGAATTAACTAAAAAAACAAGTCAACCTGGTGGAATCACAGCATTAATATGCTGTATAACAGAAGGAAGAAAATCCTGGCAAAAGTTAGGTGTAGCATCCAGCAGTATAAAAGCTTTCTCATCAAACTAAACAAACAACTCAGAAAAGAAATAAAGTCTATCAAATTCAAATTTGAAGTAAATCTGGCTTCTCAAGCCAAGGACAGCACCAAGGCATTCTTTAGGTATGTCTACAACCGCAAAGGCACTACACAATTATGTGCAGAGCTCATTGTTGATTACACTGAGCCAGAAGATACAGCAAACCTACTGGCAGACACATTCAGCTCTACCATTACTTATTTCTTTTCCCCAGCCTTCATTCAAGAAATGCCTTCAAATATAACTCCCCTAACTATCACTAGGGAGAAGGTCCTCCATGCACTAAGGTCAAGAACACTGCATTGATGGATCCCAACAATATCCTAGACTGCCTAATAAATAGCATGAAGATCTCAGGCCCTTTAGATATACTTTTTAAATGTAGTCTCCAAACAGGCTTTGTGCCTCATGAATGGAGAATGGCAACCATCATCCTTCTGCACAAAGAAGTGCCAGATACAGATCTGGAAACTACAAATCCATAAGTCACACTAGTCTCACAACCAAAGCCTGGAAATGATCAATGATGATATAGGAAACCTCCAGACACTGGATCCAACCCAGTTTGGTTTTGTCAACAGCAGGTCATGCCTACTCACCCTGGTGGACTTCACTCATCCAAGCAATAGGCAAATGCAAAATGGTTCATACTGCCTTCCTTGACTTGCTCAAGGCATTTGAAACAATACCCAGTGCAGGCATTGTTGACAAACTCAAGCAGTTAAGTATAAACCCTTATGTCACCAGGTGATTAGCCAGCTGGCTCACAGACAGGACTCTTGAAGTTGGAATTGGGGAGTCCACCACTACAAAAATGCAAGTCATCACTGGAATCTCTTATACATCGTTCCTAGGACCACTCCTTTTTGCCATCTGCTTCTTTGAAGTTAAGGCCAAAACCAAGGGCTTTTAGCTCATTAAATTTGCAGATGATTGCAAATTGGGAGAAGTTAT
>NC_056751.1:640092060-640214560 GCF_019279795.1 Protopterus annectens
TCAGGGCTAGGGTCATACCTGCCTGGGTCACATGATCCAAGAACTCTTCCATGTCTCTTTTCATGTAGTCCAGGGAGGTACGTCTCAAGTCATTCACTCCAGCATGGACAATGACAGAGTCGTATTTATACTTGTTGTGGAGTGACTTGAGTGCATGCGTTATGCAGCGGATCCTCACACCCGACAGACAGCTGACTGTAATTTTCTCCTTGTTCAGCCTGGTGAGTGGGACATCAGTGTGCCTGACTATAGAGTCACCTATGACTAAAGTGTTGGGTACATTGTCTTGCCTTAGGGGCTGTTGTTGGGTGGCACACTGGTGTTGTGAGCTATGTGTCACTTTGGTTGTGACTGGTGTTTGCTTGCATTTCGGCTTCAGAGGTCCTTGTTTCTTGGGCAGGTTAATGTTAAGGGCCTCCGCATATGTGGGTTTAGTGTTGCTATGTGTGGGTGTTGATGGTGTGGGTTTTGAAGGGCTATGAGTTGCTAGAGGTGTAATGTAGGTGTTAGCCTTCTCCTCTTGACTGTCTAGCACAATCTTGACCAGAGAGAGCTTTTCTTCCAGTTTGGCTATGTAAGTGCATCTCTCACAGGTTGTAGTGTTGGGTGGTAGGAGGAGAGGATTGTTTGTGTACATGAGGCAGTTGACGCATTGCTCCAGTATGCCCAGATTCACCAGGTGGACAGGATTGTTTTTTGATTGTATCTGCTTTATTTTCTGAAAAAAACAAAACAAATATACTTGTCTTCCTGCCTTTCTAAGCTTGTATAGTCCAGTTTTCAGGTTAGTGCTGAATCCAGGTCTGTGTTACAAGTTTCTGTATTTGCCCATATCTTACTTGGATAGAAGGAAGTTTCTCTGTTCACTGTGAAAGAGGGAGCTTTGAGCAGCCTATCTGTCCCTGGAGGAGTGGTTTCAATCCAGAAATTAGTAGTTTATTGGCCATTTTGGGCTAATTTCTATCTCTTTCATTTCCCTGCTATAAAACCCGCATTTGCAAGGTTTTGCATGCTGGGCAGCACTGGTTAGCTAGGGTATAACTATTCTCGGCTCCACAAAGCCTACTATTTTTCCCTTGGAACTAGACAAACTTTCAACTTAAGCACTCAAACCATTCACTTCTCATACCGGCACTTGCTGAAAACTCATAGCAAGCACTAATAAACCTTAGCACTAGACCCCCCTATACTGTAGAGAAGGACCAGGCTCTCTAGTCAACCTTACCAGCCAATCAGTAAAACAGTTCACTGTACCTATCCAGGCATGTCCAAAGGACAGTTTCAGGTGTACTCTCCGGTCCAATTGGTGAATCTTGGCATTTTGAGGCAGTGTTACAATTGCCTCATGTACACAGACAACCCTCTCCTCCTTCCACCAAACACTAATACATGCGAGAGATGCAATTATACAGCCAAACTGGAGGCTAAGCTGTCTCAACCCAAGACTGGACAAGGCAGTCAAGAGGAGAAGGGAATTACTTGCATCACAATACCAGTCTCACATAGACCTATGAAACCAACACTGGCAAACAACACACATAAATACATGAAAACATACTCGGAGGCTCTAAATAAATATCTGAAGAAGCAACAGAGACCTCCAAAGCAGACATCCAAGAAACCTCCACCTCCCAACACATACCATGAAACAGACACTTCACAAAACCAGTGTGCCACACAATCACAGCCCTTAAGGCAAAATAACATACCCAGCACACTAGTAATAGGTGACTCTATAGTCAGGCATACTGACGTCCCACTCACTAGGCTGAAGGAGAAGGTTACTGTTAGCTGCCTGTCAGGTGCCAGAATTGGCCACATAACACAAGCACTCTGGTCACTCCAGAACAAGTACAAATATAACTCTGTCATTGTCTATGTTGGAGTGAATGACCTGAGCCATACTTCCCTGGACTACATGAAAAGAGACATGGAGGAGCTCTCTGATCACATAGCCCAGGCCGGTATGACCCTGACCCTGAGTAACATCCTGCCATCATCAAGAATGATACCACGGTATAGAGAAAAAATTATCAATTTCAACAATTGGCTAAGCTTGTGGTGTCATTCAAAGGGGATCCAGTGTCTGTCAGCCTGGGATGACATGCTCGATAAGCCATGCTGCTTCGCTAGAGATGGCTTGCACCTGTCACCCTTAGGCTTTCAAATACTGGCCAAGGCTCTTGCCACCCCCATAGTGCCTTTTTTATGCAAGGCTCAAAAGACAAACCCACTGCTGTAAATAGCACAAGTAACAAAAAAACTGAGGGTAATGCTACTCAATGCCAGAAGTCTAAACCTCAAAATGCACGCACTCGAGGCACTCCTCAGTATAGAGAAAGTCAATATATATGCAGTAACAGAAACCTGGTTTAAGGCTCCAGAGAGCACCCCAGCACTACCAGGCTACAACTCATACTATACATTTAATTCACAAAACCCGGACCAAAATACAAAAGATGGGGGAGTATCCATATTCATCAAGGATACCCACACCTCCAGGTTAGTGGCACAGCACAATGCTTCAGAGATCATTCACGTGCAACTAACAATGGGAAAAACTGCTATTCAAATTATAGCTTGCTACAGATCACCCACCAGGACCTCCACTCCGCATTCCTGGAAACACTGGGAAACAAAGGTCCTACCAAACACCCTGATATTGTCTGATTTCAATTACCCAAGCATTAACTGGGAGAACTACTCAAGTACTAACTCCCTTGCCCAACATTTCCTAGAATTTATAAAGTCAAACGATCAACTCGTCAACACCTCCACCAAAGGTAACAACATATTGGACCTGGTCATCACCAACCTGGGCGACTAGTGTTTCACACTGGAGGTCAGCCCGTCGCTGATTTAGATCTAACCATAAACTAATCACTCTGGATATCCACATTCTGCCACCACCCCCAGTCAAAAAAAATACTGTGAAAAACTTTTCAAAAGCAAACTTCACATTACTTAAAACTGAGGTGGGAAGTTTCAAAGCTCCCATGCAAAAGGATAACACTGTCCAAGCTGCAAAATCCTTTACTAATGCACTCTACAGGCACCTACAAGAATGTATGGATCATGCTATCCCAAACAAAACCAAGACTCACTCCTCCAAGAAAAGGAAACCAGTCTGATGGACCGCTGCCATAAACAAGCTATACAATAGAAGGAGGAAACTAGTACAGAAAAGAATAAAATCCCAAGAAGGGAAGACATCCCTGATCAGTATCAGCAAGAAACTACATTCCCTCATAAAATTATTCAAGGCTAGCTTCGAAAGAAAAATTGCTATGGACTCCAAAGATAACCACAAGGCATTCTTTAGCTATGTCAAGAATCTAAGTGGCAATTCTCAGATCTGCTCGGACTTAGTGCAGAATGGCACAAAGTACACTGAACCGACCGATATAGCCAACATCCTGGCAGACAGGTTCAGTGCAAACTTCACCCCCCTCTCACCCCCAAAAGGGCCCATAACTATACCAGATGAATGTACTGCCCCTGAAATCACAGACACTCAGGTTAAAACAGCCCTCTCCAAAGCCAAAAACACAGCATCAATGGGACCCGGACGGTGTCCCAGGCTGCATATTACTCGAGCTCAAAGATGAACTAACCCCTCACCTAAACACACTGTTTAAACTCAGTCTCTCCACAGGCTATGTGCCCACAGAGTGGCACACAGCAACAGTTATTCCACTCCACAAAGGTGGAGCCACAATGGACCCTGGGAACTATCACCCTATAAGTCTGACTAGCTTGGTCTGCAAAGCTATGGAGTGCATCATCATGGATGTCATTAACGGAGACATTGGAAACCTCCAAACAATGGAGCCTACCCAGTTCCACTTTGTTAAGGGCAGATCAGGCCTCCTAAACCTGGTGGAATTCTTTGAGACAGTTACCAAGGCAATAGATGAGGGAAAGGTGGTCCACACAGACTACCTAGACCTTGCAAAGGCCTTCAACACCATTCCCCACTCGGGTATTATAGACAAGCTCACCAGCCTGAACATAAACCCCTATGTCACGAGATGGGTTGCCAACTGGCTCATGGACAGAACCCACATGACAAGAGTTGCGGGAGCTAGGTCTGACTCTAAACCGGTTACAAGTGGAGTTCCCCAGGGCTCAGTCATAGGACCCCTCCTGTTCAGCATATACTTCTCAGAGGTACAGACAAGAATAGGAGGACTATGGCTGACCAAGTTTGCAGACGACTGCAAACTAGGGGCTATAATTGACTCTCCAGCTGACACAGACATCCTCCAAAAGGGTCTCACTGAGACAGATACCTGGTGTCAAAACCATGGCATCAAGCTAAATGCCAAAAAATGCATAGTCATCCCCTTTGGAAAAAACAAAGTACCCACAAACTACCACATTGGTGGTAGCCCCTAAATACAGAAGACATAATAAAGGATCTGGGGACCCAAGTAAATAGTAACCTCTCCTTTGATAATCACATTGCCAAAGTGGTTAGAAAATCCTTCTATGTGACCCACCTAATCACAAAAAGGTTTGTATGTAGATTGAAAGAGGTCATTGGGCCCTTCTATGCATCACTCATCAGACCCATCATAGAGTACAATGCCCCATTCGGGATGTACCTTACAAGACACCTGCAACAACTGGAAAGACCACAGAAGTACCTCACCAAGAGGATCACTGACCTCAAGCAGATGCCCTATGCAGCTCGAGTGAAGAAACTCTAGCTGTACTCTGTTGCATACCGCCTACTTAGAGATGATCTCTGCCTGACATACAAGGCCATGTCCAACCCGGAATTGATGGACATGCTCCACCTAAAGAAAACCATATCCCCTCGAGCCACATGCTCCAGGGATCTAAACCTCACCACAACAATAAATAGGACATGATGGGGGGATAGATTCCTGTCCCAGAGACTTCCCATGCTCTGGAACAAGATTTCAATCTACATTAGGCAGAGCTCTTCACTAACCCTCTTCAATAGAAACCTTGACAAGTGGATGGGAAACAGAAAGTTTATCCCAGGGATCACTTCAATGGCTCTGCTGGACAGAGGCACAGGGAACTAATCTAAGGGGGTGGCGAAAGCCCACACATTCCAGCTAGGCTTATAAATGCCTTCGGGCAGATAGCCTAGTACCTACCTATGAACCTATGAAAGTATTTATTATAGTCGGTATATCAACAATTTCTGCTGCATATCTCCAAGCAATATTTGTAGCTAGTGAATGTGAACCTTGACCATGTTCTATAATTGAACTAATCCATTGAAAACAGTCTAGTCATTTTTTTTTCCTCTGAGTCTTAGAGGCTGGCTTAGTTCTTATACAAAGTTTTTGTTTTAGGAGCTAGGCAAAAATTAATATCTGTTTTAAGAAGGTTCACTTCTGAAATTAAGTGCTAAGTTGGTTCTGGTTTCAGTTTGTGATAATTTTTTTCTTTTGGCAGTTGGATTGCTTCATTGTGTACAATGACAACAATTGTACTTGTGTTTAACTGTTATGGCAACAATGCTTAACTACAGTAAACTGTTAATGTTTCAGTATCAGGAGCTGAGCATATTGTGTCACTATACTTTTGAAGTCTGTGAAAAAAGACAATTCATTACAGAGGGGCATTCTAAAACAAAACAGTGCCTGATGACCTGTGTTCCCATTTATTCATATGGTTGTCACTTTCTAGTAAGCAGAATGTCCTAAGGTATGACCATATTGCACACAGGGTGTATACCTTCTCTGCTCGCTGAATGTCTCGGGATCATTTTTTTTTTTTGCTGCAACTCAAAGTAAGGGTAATTCAGACACAGCAATCTCAGAATTAATACATAATTAATCCAAATCACATTAGTGTTTGCACTTTCAAGTGCTAGACATAAATGTCTCAAACTGCTGCCTTATTCCCCAGATATAACTTTTGCTACCATCAGTTTTAGTATCATTAAGAGACCAGTTGGCATAATGGTAAGATCTTTGCCTCCCATGGACAAAGTGCAAAGTTCGATCCTGACCTCTGGTCAATGCCTGTTTGGAGTTTGCATACTTTCTCTGTGTCTCTGTGGGGTTCATTCCACCTCTGAAAAACATCAATGAATCGAGCTGTGAGCAGCAGAGCAGACTCTACATGGTGCTGTATAGGGAGGAGATGTATAGACCAACCGATTGGGAATCTACTGTGGTGCACAGTATCCTCAAGAAAGGAGTACATGGATCACAGACTTCATGCTGTGATGGGGCTAGCCACTCAACAGTGCAAAATATGGCTGTAGGTGATTTTGTCATGTTGACATGGGGACCCAGCCTACTCCAACCTACACCTATGGTGGGAGAGGTGTATGCCCGCTATAATGCCCAGCAGCCGTACCTCTCAACCTCTTAGATAAAAAAATCTGGACAAAGTCTAAAATGATGGGGGACAAATAGGGACAGATTTTAAATATTGCTCTTACAAACTTAGAAAGTTGATAAAATAATAAGTTTTGCATTAGCATAAATTTTTTGAAGGATGTGGAGTCTTAAACTCAAATGTTTGTCATTATTTAATGACATCAATTTTTGGCTATTTGACAGAAATGTACATATTTTAGGAGGAACACACCAAAAATAGGAGGCAAAAATATGGACATTCTGCGAAAATCTGTACAGTTGAGAGGAATACCAGCAGCACTGGGTCAATATGCTACTGGCCTGGGTTACCTGGGATAACTCTGCTGAGCAAAAGCTGGACATATGATGGTGTTTGGAAGGATGACACAATGGTATACAGGAGGCTGGGATAGCCTATAGTGGATATAAAAAGTTTACAAACCCCTGTTAAAATGCCAAGTTTTTGTGATATAAAAAATGAGACATCAATAAATCATTTCAAAACTTTTCCCACATTTAAAGTGACATATAGCCTGTACAATTCAATTGAAAAACAAACAAATCTGTCAGGGGAAAAAATATAAAAAAAAAAAATATATATATATAATACTCTGGTTGCATAAGTGTGCACACCCTTAAACTAATACTTTGTTGTGTGTGCACACCCCTAAACTAATACTTTGTTGAAGCACCTTTTGATTTAATTATAGCATTCAGTCTTCTTGGGTAGGAGTCTATCAGCATGGCCCACCTTGATGACAATATTTGCCCACTCATCCTTGCAAAAGTGCTCCAAACCTGTCAAATTGTGAGGGCATCTCTTGTGCGCAGCCCTCTTTAGGTCATTCCACAGATTTTCTATTGGATTTAGGTCTGGGCTCTGGCTGGGCCATTCCAAAACTTTAATTTTCTTCTGGTGAAGCCATTCTTTTGTTGATTTGGATGTATGCTTGGAGTCATTGTTGTGTTGAAAGGTGAAATTCTTCTTCAGCTTTCTAGCAGACACCTGAAGGTTTTTGACCAAAAGTGACTTGGTATTTGGAACAGTTCATAATTCCCTCCACCTTGACTAAAGCCCCAGTTTCAGCTGAAGAAAAGCAACCCCAAAGCATGATACTGCCACCACCATGCTTCACCATGGGGATGGTGTTATTTTGTTGATGTGAAGTGTTGTTTTTGCACCAAAAATACCTTTTGGAGTTGTGGCCAAAAAGTTCAGCCTTGGTTTCATCAGACCATAACACATTTTCCCACATGCTTTTGGGAGACTTGATGTATTGTTTTGCAAATTTTAGCTGGGCCTGGATGTTTTTCTGTGTAAGAAAAGGCTTCTGTCTTGCAACCCTACCCCATAGTCTAGTCATAGGGAGAATACGGGAGATTGTTGTCACATCTAGTACACAATCAGTAATTGCCAGAAATTCCTGCAGTTCCTTCAGTGTTACTGTAGGTCTCTTGGCAGCTTCCCTGACCAGTTTTCATCTTGTCTTTTCATCAATTCTGAAGGGACATTTAGTTCTTTGTAATGTCACTGTTGTCACATATTTTCTCCAATTTTTGATGACTATCTTAACTGTGTTCCATGGTATATCCAATGCTGTGGAAATGTTTTTGTACCCTTCTCCTGACTGATGCCTCTCAATAATGAGATCCCTTTGATGCTTTGTAAGCTCTCTGTGAACAATGGCTTTTGCTGTAGCAGGCAACTGAGTAAATGTCAGGAAAATCCTACTAGTATAGCTGAACATTATTTGGGGTTAATCAGAGTGTCTTTAATTGATGGCAGGTTTGTTCCCAAGAAGACTGAATGTTGTAATTAAATCAAAAGGTGCTTCAACAAAGTATTAGTTTAAGGCTGTGCAGACTTATACAACCAGTGTATTCTACATTTTTTATTTTTTATATTTTTTCCCCTAACATATTTGTTTGTTTTTCAGCTGAATTGTACAGGTTATAGATCACATTAAAGGTGGGAAACATTTTGAAATTATTTATTGTGGTCTCATTTTTTATATCTCAAAAACCTTGCATTTTAACAGAGGTGTGTAAACTTTTTATAACCACTGTATGTATCCAACAGATGAGATGGAAGGACAATACAGCAAAGCCACTTGGCTTGGGACCCAGGGTCTACTACTCAGGAAACTAAAAATGGTGTGGGAATTGTGGTGAGAGAGAAGCTTCAGAAGGCAGTGAGGGATGTCATCAGAATTAGTGACAGACTCATGGCAATCAGACTCCAGTCTAATGATAGGACAGTTTACAATTTATAATCTAAACCTATTCCCTACATTAGGGTTGTAATAGTAAAGATAAGAGTACATCTAGACAGCAAAAGAAAGACAATCTACTAGATAAAGCAGGACCACAGGAACTGGTGTTGATAAAGGATGACCTGAATGCACATATTTGGACAGACAGAACAGGATATGAGGACTGCCTGGTACTGCATGGGTGGGGCAACAGGAATAAAGAAGGAGAGGGCATTCTAGATTTCAGTCTGGCAAGTGGCTTGATAGCAGCCAGCACATGGTTCAGAAAGAGAGACAGTCACAAGATCACATACAAGAGTGGCAAACATGCAACTCAGGTAGACATTGTCCTAGTAAGGAAAGATCACTGGGATAGAATCAATGATTGCAAAGTCATCCCCCAGTGGAACAGTCAGCTCACAGCATAGACCACTGGTTGCCAAAATCAGCCATAAGCAATGGTCAGAGAAGGCTGGTAAGGTCAATATAACCAGGCTGAAGACCTGGAAGTTGGCTGGAGAGAAAGTAGAATAGTTCAAAGAATTACTCAGGGCTGTAACACCCTAAGAAGAAGAAAAGGAAACAGGTGGAGCTGAAGAAGAATAACATCACCTCAAAACAGCATGTATGTGGACTACACAACAGCTATGTGGCCTAGTCAGGTATGGAAATAAGGTACATAAGAAAAGTTGGTGGTGGAATGCAGAAGTCCATGAAGTCATCAAAAGAAAGGAGTGCAGGAAAATGTTGGAGATGAAAAAGATGACCCGGTCTAGAAAGGACTACTGGTTGGCTAACAAAGAGGCTAAGAAATGCATTGCAATAGCAAAGAACAAGACATCAGTGGCACTCTAGCAGCTTCTGGAAAGTGACACAATAGGTGGCCAAAGAAACTATATCAGGTTACAAGGCAAAGACAGAAAGATAATGAAGATAGTCAGACAGCCTTCATAAGGGATGCCAGCAACAACCTGCTCACCAGTCTACAGGACATCAAAACCAGATAGAAGGAATACTTCCAGCTACTTCTGAATGAGGAAAACCCCACAGAAGCTGTACTACCCCAGACACAGCCTACAATGAGAGAAGAAGAGGATCCCACCAAAGAAGTAAGAACAGCACTAAGGAAAATGAAGACAGGGAAATCAGCAGGCTCAGATGAGGTCACATCAGAAATGATAACGATGCTGGTTGAGATGGGGGAGAAATGGCTCCTTAGGGTACTCATTGCAGTATAGAGAGAAAGGTGTATCCCTAATGACTGGAGAATAAGCCACTTGTCAAAACTCAAAAAATGTCCGGTACAAGAAAAGGAACCTGCAAACTGTAGATGTTAAGCTGCTTTTTTATTGACACAAACTTTTCATCCGCCCACAGTCCGGACTTCTTCAGGCAAGAAAATACAATGGATACAAAAGCACTCACTAAAATACTAAAATAGGGACAATACATGACTAATTGTGCCCTATCCCAGCTGTGCTTAACTAATTAAACAATTAAATAACTAAATACTACAAGGACTCCACCCTTCATTCACCTCACTTACTGCTGAAAAACAAGGCATCAACAAACATCCCATCACTGTTATTTCTAAAAAAATATATGAAAAGAATATATATATATATATATATATATATATATATATATATATATATATATGTGTGTGTGTATATATATATATATATAAATATATATATATATATATATATATATATATATATATATATATATATATATATATATGTGCATATATCTATATAATCACAGTGGGATGTAGTCATGAGTACATTACAAAAAATAACTGATAAAAGATAACATTAAAACCCCATAAAAACAAATTAAAATTAGATAAAGCACAGTGCAATGGTTCAATTGAGGAAAACAAATTCAAAGTGTATACAATGTCTTATAGACTGCGCTGATCTAATGTTATCAATAAAGATGACACTTAGCTTAGATAAATATACCTAGTACTATACATTTAAAACACTTTAAAGAGATTGTATACCGATGGTGCTTACTAAACATTGAGGAAACAAAACTTAAAAACAAGTTTTCCTTACTTTATCACCCCACACTGCGTCTTTCGGCTTTTCAAAACTTTCAGTGCTGACGGAGACGCTCTTCAAACCATATAAAGGGTCCAGAATGGAAAACCAAATAAAAATAGTGATGTGCCAACATCATACTAGAAGGAATTAGCTAAATACACCTAAGAGAGTTATAACCCAGTCTAAAGAAATGATAGACAACTGATAAACCACTTATTACTATATAGACACAGAGCATCTCTTTCATTCACCGATTCCAATGGAATCACAACCGACTAATCCATCCCTTCTGAAAAACATAGGGTGGTTTACTAAAGACAGAGTCTTAATAGCTGCAAATGGACTACCCGAACAGGGATGAATGTTTAAGGTCTGTGCATCACACATATGTAGGGTGCAGAAATATATATATTGAATTTAATAGATTTTTTTACTTAATATTAATATACCCTGATAGAATATATAATAAACCCCTCTATGTCGAATTCATCAAGTTAGTCCTCCGTGGTGAATGCAGAAGTGCTTAACCATAATTTACAAGCTTGTACCAACCTCGCTCAACCCACATAGCTGGACTACTCAAGGGGATATATAATGCTTGATTACTATGATCGATATATATATATATATATATATATATTAAATATAAATTCAGAAGTGAGTGACAAATATGAATATTGAAGAATAAATGTTATGTAAAAAACTCAATAATATTAAGTAACTAGTCAAGGCAAGGGCACTTAAAACAGATCAAATTGAGCCTTCCTCAAGGTAAAGGGCAAGAGGTCCGTAACCAAGAATAAACACGCTTAAACCATCAGTTTGACACACACATAACTAATGATACTACTCCTTAACCCTTTAAAAAGGCAAATTACATTCTTGTCATGTCTTGATGTGTGTGTGTAATACACTCATAAACAAGTTCCTTATTTTTTTAAGCCACAGTCATTTAGTATGGATGCTAATCACATATTACTAAACTCTGTTTCTGCATTTAAGCAAGCTTTATTTTATACTTATTTATGTTGCATATTTGTAGCAAAGTTACTTTCAACCTTAATATCTTGTTGAGCATAATCTAACAGGTACAAGTACCTTATTGGGGCTTGTAAATTATGGTTAAGCACTTTTGCGTTCACCACGGAGGACTAACTTGATGAATTCGATAAAGAGGGGTTTATTATGTATTCTATCAGGGTATATTAATATTAAGTAATAAATCTATTAAGTTCAATATATATATATTTCTGCACCCTATATATGTGTGATGCACTGACCTTATACATTTATCCCTGTTTGGGTAGTCCATTTGCAGCTATTAAGACTCTGTCTTTAGTAAACCACCCTATGTTTTTCAGAAGGGATGGAATAGTCGGTTTTGATTCCATTGGAATCGGTGAATGAAGGATATGCTCTGTGTCTATATAGTAATAAGTGGTTTATCAGTTGCCTGTCATTTCTTTAGACTGGGTTATAAGTCTCTTAGGTGTATTTAGCAAATTCCTTCTAGTATGGTGTTGGCACATCACTATTTTTATTTGGTTTTCCATTCTGGACCCTTTATATGGTTTGAAGAGCATCTGTGTCAGCATTGAAAGTTTTGAAAAGCCGAAAGACACAGTGTGGGATGATAAAATAAGGAAAACTTGCTTTTAAGTTTTGTTTCATCAATGTTTAGTAAGCACCATTGGTATACAATCTCTTTAAAGTTTTTTAAATGTATAGTACTAGGTATATTTATCTAGGCTAAGTGTCATCTTTATTGATAACATTAGATCAGCGCAGTCTATAAGACGTTGTATACACTTTGAATTTGTTTTCCTCAATTGAACCATTGCACTATGTGCTTTATCTAATTTTAATTTGTTTTTATGGGGTTTTAATGTTATCTTTTATCATTTATTTTTTGTAATTTACTCATGACTACATCCCACTGTGAATATATATATATATATATATATATATATATATATATATATATATATATATATATAGATATACGTTTTATATATTTTTTTAGAACTGACAGTGATAGGATGTTTGCTGATACCTTGTTTTTCAACAGTAAGTGAGGTGAATGAAGGGTGGTGTCCTTGTAGTATTTAGTTATTTAATTGTTTAATTAGTTAAGCACAGCTGGTCTAGGGCACAATTAGTCATGTATTGTCCCTATTTTAGTATTTTATTAAATGCTTTTGTATCCATTATATTTTCTTGTCTGAAGAAGTCCGTTTGTGTCAATAAAATCTACAGTTTGCAGCTTCCTATTCTTGTACCAGACATTTTTTGAGTTTTGGCAGTTTGTAGAGCTTTTTCCTGTTTTTCTAATAAGCATATTTGTGCCAGTGTACAAGAACGAAGGGGACATCCACAACTATGGATAGTACAGAAGTACCGAATTCCTGTCAAATCATTGCATGAATGTTTTGGAAAGCGTGACTGATAAATGGATGCACAAAGTAATAGAAAGTAAGATGGGAGGTGAGCAGTATGGATTCAGAGCAGGATGCAGCACAACTGACCCAAAGTATGCAGAGAGACAGAAAGTTAAGAAGAAGCTGGAGATGAGGAGAGATTCTGATTGGGCATTCCTAGACTTGGAGAAAGCATTTGACATGGTTCCAATAGAAGTATTGCAGGCTAAGTACAACGACTCAATGACTCAAGTATGAACATTGTTTGTTTTCACGGAGGGTTTCCCAGTGCGAGTGGGTGTACATCAGGGCTCATCTCTACATCTACTGTTGTTAATACTAGTGATAGATTACAGTAGTAAACAGATCACACAGGACAGTTCAGAAAGTTACTGTATGCAGACAATGTGGCATTACAGACAGACTCTGAGCAAGAATTTCAACAAGGGATAAGGGAATGCAATGTAAAACTGAAGGCACATGGGATGAAACTGAATACAGATAAGACAGTCGTAATGGCAGCAAATTGGAGAAATCGGATGAAGCTGAGAATTGAGACAGAAGGGAAGATGGTGGAAAAGGTTAACAGCTTCATGTATCTGGGAGGGATGGATGAGTAGAAGTAAAGGCTGAATGACGAGGTCAAAGCTAGAATCAGAAGGGTTACAGCCAACTGGCGTAGAGTATCTGGTATAGGGTATGACAGAAGAATGCCAAAGAAGCTGAAAAGTAAAGTGTACAAAACAGTGGTGTGACCAGTGCTACTGTATGGTACAGAAACTTGGGTAAGAAAGGCAGAGCAGATGAGGAAGCTTGAGGTGATAGAAATGAAGTGCTTGAGATGGGTGGTAGGATGCCTACTGTGGGGCAAGCGAAGAAATTAGGACATAAGAACAGAAGCTAAAATAGCTCCAATTGCAGAAAACATCAAAGAGAACAGATTACAGTGGTTTGTGCACATGTGTAGAACAGCAGAAGACAAGTTAAAAATATTTGGGACAGACAGGAAGAAGGCAAGAGAAAATGAGGGCATCCAGTAATGAGGTGGATGGATTGTGTGATGGAAGACCAGTGGCACTGAGGCTTGAGTGCCAAAGAAAGCAGGAGTGTGGCACTGAATGAAGACAGAGGGCAACACTTACAACACCCTGGGGTCTATATTAGATCAGCGAGCACTTAAAAAAGCGAACGCTGATTGATCGAACTTATGTAAGCAAAAGCTTAGAATCTCGAACTGTCAGATCAGCGATTTTGTTCCTAGGGAAAAAAATCGCTGATCCAAAACACATACACACAACACAAGCACACCAAACAAACAGCAATCCACAAACATACACCTAAAATCTGACACCTAACCCTACACTAAACTATATACACACACCACTAACTATCCACTTACCTTAACCCAAACCCTAACCCTAAGGTCCGTCACTATCGCACACTCACCTCACCCGCTCCCTAAGCCTAACTCACCTAACCCTCATGTCCGCACAATCGCACACATACCTAACCCGCGTCCCACACTGACACTCACATCCAAACAATCGCACACTTACCTGAATCCGACCCGTAACTTTCCACCACAGCACTGAAAATACTGAAGCAACAGAAACGGACAACCAAATTCTTTCCCTAGGAAAACATTTGTGTTTTTGTTGCTTCGATATTTTAAACATTCGCTTAAATAAGTTTGATCAATCAGCATTCGCTTTTTTAAGCGTTCTCTGAACTAATATAGAGTCAACACCCTGACCCCACATAGAAAACGGGGTTGATGATGAGATGAGCAAGACCGCAGTATCGCTTGTACAGCCTTGCACTCCAACCTTCCAGAGGACTGGAATAGTTTATAACTGTGTTTAACAACACTGACTCCGTAACAGTATACCTCTCCCATTAAAGAATTTTGTATTGCTTTAAAAGTACAAGCAGCTCTTTGCAGCAGTTTTTGTTTTGCTGACCTAAGATGCTGGGTGTATGTCTCTCTGGGAAGTACTTTCTCTGATTATTAAAGTTTGTATATACAAGTATTGGAGATACTGGAGGTATAGCCCTCCTTCAGGATCATTGTTTTTTGTATCTCAAAGAAATATTCAGCAGTATTGAATAAAGGTGTGTATCAGGAGATGCAGGGACAGAAAACACTTTGATCATCAAATCTTCATGTTTTACTGTTGCCTTGACTAATCATGGATTAATGTTTACAATTTCAAGTATCAATCACATGTCACAAAGTTTTATCCTGCAGATTGTTTTCTTATACAAAAACTGGTTAGGCAGTTTGAGTTTCTGAAAGAGGTAGAAACTTATGGAAAATACACATTAAGATAAAATCCTGAAGAAACAGCAGTACTAAATAGGAATTTAGATTGTATAGTTAAACCAGATTTATTTTCTCTCTGTATTATTTCTTAATTAATTATTACTCAGTAGTAGAATATCTTTGATAGAGTCCACAACAGTATAAAGCATTGTCTATTTTATTTTCTCCTCCTGTATTTCTGATGGTAAAAAATGAAAACATGTTAATTACTGCATATCTACTTTTTATGTAAATTTTGTATTGTCCTCTATGCATAATTTAGACCAGCTGGAGTTCTGGTGTCAGCTTTCTGTTTACTTCTCAGGGCTGGCTTTGTTTCCCACTGAATAGTATGGCAGCAAAGTTCCGCCCACACTGAATGTGGCATCATCTGTCAGTTTGGGTTTCCCCGTGTCTGCAGTCACTTGGGAGTCATGGTGACCTTTGGAGGTTAAAAGAAAAAGAAGAGACCGAAACTTTGTCTTGGAATGGATTGTTGTGTTCAAACTAGCAGTTTAGGAGGCACACACCGACAGTAGTGAAATCATTCAAGACCAGACTGAGACTGTCTACTTTTTCTATTTTTTTTTTCTTGTTAGCTACGTTATTTAGTGCGGCAGTATTCAGTTTTAATGGCGGCTAAGGGAGTAAGGTTCTGCAAACAAATTACGGAGTTATATACAACAGAAAAAAAAAAACAGAAGGGCCAATGAGTACATTACATTAAACAGGCATGAAAAGTATATGAAAGTGAGCGATAATCTTACATAAACTGTGTAGAGACAAAAATGAGTAACATGGGGATATTTGGAAATGACAAAAGTCATATGCAGTGAAATACCAGATTTGCACTCATAATGGTTTAGAAGTATTTTTTATTAATGGTTTTGAAGACAACAGTCAGGTTGCTTGAAGACAAACTGAATGGTGTTGCATACTGAGTCAAAAGCTTACTTTCTTGGAAGGAGATGACTGTTGAGAAGAATCTCCCTTTCTACATTTGTGCAGCTACCTCTGACTGTAGGAAGGGTTGCAGTCTCCTTTTTAGAGGGTGTGGGGTGTTTTTCCTCATAAAAAAAAATCCCCCTGATTCATGAAGCTCGGCGCAAGGCCAGTGTAAGGCCTGCACCAGCCGTGCAGCGTATATATGGTGTAGTAGTGCCATATGCATATTAATGAAGGTGCGCTGCCACCACATCCACGTGCATAGGACACGTGCACGAGTGCATGGGGCGTTACTAAGCTGCGCCCGGAGGCGTGTCAATGTTGGCTGTCGATGAGCAACCTAAACTGCTGAATATTATAGTCTGCCTACAATAGTAATCGCACCTATCAGTGTCCGTGGATAATGAAACGTATGCAAAGCATGCAAGACAGTTCCCGGCCACACAAAATGGAGAACCAAACAGAAATGCACGCAACACAATATGAGTTTCCATCCATGGAACAAATGATATTTAAAATCGTGTGTCCATAATCTACTGCACTGTAAGTAGTTACACCCAGTGGAAGTGAAGCGCATCATGTCATCGCGCCGCCAATACACACGTCTAGCCCCATGGGCAGGGTCACCAGCAGTCCCACAGTGGTAGTGATAGTACACAGCTGGGCAGTTGTGGCTATATAACAACCATAAAGAAACCCGACAGTCCAAATTGTATACCAAACGCACACAAACATATGTATATTAAAATGTGCTATACACAAGAACAGGAACGTAACCGGCACATACACATAGGATGCTATATGCGGAACCGGAATATCCAAAAGCAGAACCCATGCATGCAAATGCAATACGCAACAACCCCTGTATAGCACATAACCCGCACCCATGTCCGAATGTCCACCAAATCCAGCTACCAGCCTTGCGCAGCCGTACACCTACACATAGTGGGTATTCCCCATATGTAGTAGGAAGTATCGTCCTAGGTAGTGTCAGGATTGCAAATATGTATCCCACATTTGTAAACATCCCATCACAGTTACGTAAATCCAAATGCCCGCGTGTTCATGTTTCGGCAAAATGTGTATACATCCCGTGTGGGATAAGTAACCTGTTGAAACCTCAGAGTTGTTTACACGCCACGGTGTCCAGTACTGTACACATCTGGACAAAACATGTATGTGTAGTCATGGTACTGTTCAGTTTCTACACAGACATGCAAAACATACTACGCAGGATGCAACAGCTGTCCACCATGCAGGTTTCCCCACTAGGGTTGCCACCTGTTCAGATGCCCAAGGTGGGACATCCGTTGTAGAAATGTGAGAATTTGCAGGATAAAACATACCCCCGGCCAGTGCAAAGGACAGAATTACACTTGTATGCCAAGATAAAAGCTTATTTCATAGCATTTGAATAGCTTATGCTATCCCAAATAATAGTTATGTGTTCCAGATGCAAAATACCTGTATCATGCAACTAGTAAAGAAAATAAGAAATATATTTTTGTCTTAAAATCACAGAACATTTGCCATGTCTTAGGTTTCATCGCAGGACACAACTGTCCAAAGTGGGACTTGCCTCATAAAGAAGAACAGGTGGTAACCCTACTCCCCACTGAATTATCGACAGTATATATTCAACTCAATCACATACCGACACTACCTCTCAACCTATTACAGCAACAAAATCTGGACAAAGCCTAAAAGGATGGGTGGACAAATAGGGACAGATGTAATTACTGCTCTCACAAACTTCGAAAGTTCACAGAATAATAGTATGTACATTAGCATGAAATGTTGTGAAGGATGTGGGGTAGTCCCCAGTATTATAGAGGTCCGTACATTTATACTGTAACAAACCTTCACATATGTTGACTGTACTACTGCGTACCTGTAGTTAATTCATAGTTAAGTCATGTGCAAAATAATTATCCTCATATGAATGAATACAGGAAATAGTCAAATGTGAATGGGAACACCACTCACCGTGGATTATGTATTGTAACCACCCACACCCATATTATGCATTGCCAACATTATAAGCTGCTGACAGGTGTCCAAACACCTGTGTCTGTAAACACAGATAAAATGTTTAAAATGGACAAACCCTGTCCATGTGCTTTGTCTGACATGGTCAGGGCAGTTCCGTTCACCAGGTGGACAAGCCTAAACCCAGATCACCACATGAACACCCTGACAATTAAAGACCTGTATGTGTCAGGACTATAAGCCTTGGGGTTCTGAATATCTCTGCAGTGATTAAATATGCAGCTTGGGTCCAGAGCAGTAGGGAATAGGGAATGTGTAACATGTAGTACCGCATTTTTCCCAGCAGGAGAATGGATGCCTGTGTTGTAAGTGAAGCGGTGAGGCATATGTTAATGTAGCTATGTACTATGGGTATGCATATAAATGAGTCAGAACACCAAAAGTATAGTGGTTACAGCATCCGTCCAATGTGAATGCAGTCTCAGTTCAACTACGACTACAGCACATATAATGTGAAAGTGTAATGAATGCGTCTGTGCTGTACAGACAGTTAAATATGTAAAGGTGAACGTGTGTTTTGCATACGTCCGTTAACCGGATTACAGATAATTTACTGGTACTGTCACAAGTAATAAAGCCCATGTAAGCATAAAGACTTAGTAAACATATGTAGCCACAATAAGGATATGCATGTGTGCATGCGCGTAACCCACAATAAGGAAATGCAAGTGCGCCTGTGCGTGTGTGATCCGCTCACAGCATAGTAAATTAATGCTGTCTCCCCCACGTTAGATATACATGGCTCAAACCTGTTAACCCCGTAAAGTATGAAACCAGACAAAGGCATGCAAACTACCGGTACAAATAGGGACAAACCCCAGATATGTGCCAGAACAAACATAGAAAGTGGATAGAATAACGGGTGTGTCAGTAGCATGGATTCTCTGAAGGGTATGCAGTCGTAACCTGAACTGCTTGCCAGTATTTCCCACCGTAAGTCTCAAATGAAATGCCACTACATTGCCAGATAGACACAGGTTTATGTAAAACACAATCAAGATAAAGAGGCAACCAGCTGTACACTCTCGACAATCTGTACAGTGGAAAGGTATGGTATGGATATAGATGTATGTGTATACACATAATCCACAGACGTAAACCAAAGCAAGTTATGAAATGAGGATTGTACATGTATATATGTATACACAACAGACATATGTCCCGTAGATATGACATATGTACATAAATAGGCCATGTTATAGCTAATATGGGTAGACAAACAGACATGCACGAAAGGTGAATAAACCGCTGCCTTCCAAACCATTGGCCAGAAAGTGACAGTCCAGCAAGTTCTACACTTTAAACATGCAGATAGGTGTCCATTGCAGGACCCCAAAAATTGATCCATACATAGTGTCAACCGACATTGATGCAAAATAAGTGACCTCAGCAAATACGATATAGCTGTACATGCAACAGTAGCAGGTGCAAGGGTGATGACACATGTGTCGATAGAATGTATGATGTACGAACTGATATCCGGAGAGTGGGGAGTACATATAAGTGTCTCCACACTTCAGTACCGCACACATTAAACATGTGTAATGGGTACTGTAGAGGGTTGTCAGGTATGGGAATCATGGGTATGCAGAAATGGGCCTAGGTGTTGTTTGGCAGAGATTTCGTAGGCCCGCCCCGTGGGAGTGATGTGGGTATAGCACATGCCTATATTCTCAATAATGGGGCAAACCATCCACTGGATATTGCGTAAACCATTTTGGGAATATGTAGGGCCCTATATCAGTGTCATGTAGGCGATTATCATGGATGGACATGTGTACGACCAAGATGGTACCCATAACTGGCAAACTGTCAGAATAAGACAGCTGCACTAAGGCATAGTACATGAAATACAAATAGGGACTATATTAGATATACCCCAGACAAAGTCAGAACATTGTGAGAATACTGGCGTAGCCAGAAATATGAATGTTATGAGTGTTACTAATCATGTAATGGAAATGTCAGTCACTATTATCTAACTGCACAGTTCGTAATGCCTTGCCAGCAATTTACCAGAAAGGCACATTACTATGACAAATGTAACAAGGGCAAAGGTCAAACATCAGGGCGTTTACCCATAATGTGTACAGGTTAGGGGTTTGAAGGTAACCTGTCCAAAATGCCTGTACAGAACTAGTGATACTAGGTGGACAGGTGAGAAAAAAGACATCAGAACAAATGAGAAAACATGTACAAGTCATACGCATGTACTCCGACAAATGTGAATGACAGCGTATGCCCTGTGAATGTCAATGTGGAAGGTTAATAGACACAAAAGTAATGTGTCCCTCAGGGTGTCATGCAATGTCACCGTAACATTGTCCAGTCCCCCATACCTGTACGTGAGCTCTGCCACTGACGGAAAGCGCAAAGACTGGCGCACACATACGGTACATAATAGACTAATTAGTGTGGATAAGCAGCTGTTGGCCTGTGTGAGGAATACAACTCTCTGGGTGGGTGTGTCCTGCAATATAAATGTAATGGCATGTGGCCTGTGATGCCACCATACAGTGTGTGTATTGGTGTCAGAAAGTTGATATCTTGTATCAGACACATACTCCGCAACTGTACAGATTTACGCAGAATGTGCAGAGTTCTGCCTCATATGTTTGGTGTGTTCCACGTAACATCAGTACCATTCTGGCATATTCCTGATAACGGAAGTCATGAAATAATGACAGACATGTGATTAAGACACCAAATCCGACAGAAAAGCAATACTAATGCAAAACCTATTATTGTGTCAACTATCTACGTTTGTAAGAGCAACATGTCAATACTGCCCCTATGTGTCCCACTATCATATAAGGCCTTGTCCAAACATTTGCTCTAGGAGGTGGAGTGGTATGATCAGAAACAGATACATGTGTGAGGAAATAGCAATATCGACTGCAAGATAACGCAGAAGGTATGAAATGCACTGCAGTAGGACGTTTAGTACTGTCCGCAGGTATGTGCTGACATGTCAAATGACACAGCAGTCTACATGAAGTACCTATAGGGCTGTCACCTTTACAAATGATGATAGTGGGACATACCCACAGCACAAATAGACATACACACAGCAAAACTAGGCCATGATACATGAAGCCTCCGGCGTGTACGAGTACAGTGAGAGTACAGCAAGGATAGATGTCTGCCAAGATATACAGCAAATGCCTGTAAGGGCGTGTAACACCGCCCATAACACTGATGTTGCATGGACAATGTTGGGATTTGCAACATACCCCATTGGTATGTGAAAGCTATGCAAATATGTGATACATGAAATAGTCAGCTCTCCATGTAAGAGCAGAGTTATGGGCAGAAAAAAAAAAAAAAATATATATATATATATATATATATATATATATATATATATATATATATAGAGAGAGAGAGAGATACAGACATACACACACAGACACACACACACACACACACGTGGCAGGGCTGGTAATCGAACTTACACATTACTACCCTATCACACTACAGCATGACGCATTTACAGAACGCGCTACCGAGATTACTAAACACAGCAGACACACAGGCATTCTACTAGGTGCATGTCAACATCCGCAAAGACAAAGACGTCAGCAGGATATATCTGTGGTGTGAAGCATCTAAAAGCATAACCTGAGTCCCCAGGCAGACGGGAGCATGCGCACACACACACACACACACACACACACACACACACACACACACACACGCACACTTGGCAGGCCTGGGAATCAAACTTACACCTAACTACCCTATCACACTACAGCATGACACATTTACAGAATGCACTACCGAGATTACTGAACACAGCTCTCCCAGAGGCATACTTCTAGGTGGGTGACATCATCCGCAAAGGCAAAGATGCCGATAGGGAATGTATGCGTTGTGAGGCATGTAAAAGCATTACTGTGTCCCCAGGCAGCTGGAAACACACACACACACACACACACACACACACACACACACACACACACACACACACACACACACACACACACATGGCAGGGCCGGGAGTTGAACATACACTTAACTACCTTATCACACTACAGCATGACGCATTTACAGAATGCGCTACCGAGATTACTGAACACAGCACTCCCAGAGGCATACTTCTAGGTGGGTGACATCATCCACAAAGGCAAAGACGCCGATAGGGAATGTATGTGTTGTGAGGCATGTAAAAGCATTACTGTGTCCCCAGACAGCTGGAAACACACACACACACTTGGCAGGGCCGGGAGTTGAAAATACACCTAACTACCTTATTACACTACAGCATTACACATTTACAGAATGCGCTACCGAGATTACTGAACACAGCACTCCCAGAGGCATACTTCTAGGTGGGTGACATTATCCGCAAAGGCAAAGACGCCGATAGGGAATGTATGTGTTGTGAGGCATGTAAAAGCATTACTGTGTCCCCAGGCAGCTGGAAACACACACACACACACACACACACACACACACACACACACACACACTTGGCAGGGCCGGGAGTTGAACATACACCTAACTACCTTATTACACTACAGCATTACGCATTTACAGAACGCGCTACCAAGATTACTGAACACAGCACTCCCAGAGGCATACTTCTAGGTGGGTGACATCATCAGCAAAGGCAAAGATGCTGATAGGGAATGTTTAGAGAGTGTGCAGTCTGAAAGTATATTACTGTCCCAAGGTAGACATAGACAAACTCGGCAGTGCTGTCATTGGGCCAACTAAATATCTACGGAGCACTACAACACTAAATAGATACGGGATGCGCTACAGACAGTACACCCTTCGAGACAGCAACCAGTGTGTTCAATGTAGGCATCCATCATGACATTGAAAATGGACATCTGTTGCCTGGATGACCACCATGGCTATACAGGATGTCAATGGCCATGCCCACACGCTTAGTATCACACGTCTGTTTGGAATGTACTGTGTGTCCATCTACACAATGGTGTACTGGGCATGCTCACACACTTAGCAGTTGCAAAGGGCCATCCTGCATGCACACGGAGTCTAATCACTGAAGGGCGCAGTGTGGAATGTACTGTGTGTCCGTCTACACAATGGTGTACTGGGCATGCTCACACACTTAGCGGTTGCAAAGGGCCATCCTGCATGCACACGGAGTCTAATCACGGAAGGGCGCAGTGTGGAATGTACTGTATGTCCATCTACACAATGGCGTACTGGGTATGCTCACACACTTAGCGGTTGCAAAGGGCCATCCTGCATGCACACGGAGTCTAATCACGGAAGGGCGCAGTGTGGAATGTACCATGTGTCCATCTACACAACTGCATACATGGACTGTACTGTGTGTCCATCCACACAACAGCATACTGGGCATGCTCACACACTTAGCTGTTGTAAAGGGCCATCTTGCATGCAGATGGAGTGTAAACACGGAAGGCCTCAGATTGGACTGTACCGTGTGTCCATCTACACAACTGTGTACATGGACTGTACTGTGTGTCCATCTACACAACAGCATACTGGGCATGCTCACACACTTAGCTGTTGCAAAGGCCTGTCGTGCATGCAGATGGAGTGTACACACAGAAGGGCACAGTACAGAAGGGCACAGGAAGGTATAACTGTCCTCATGCACAGGGTGGTCACACATGCAGTGACCTGTACACACACAGCTGCCATCGCAGCTGTCACAGGTGCAGGTCACACACGTACACACTGCAATGTACACTGTAGCTGTCAAGTCAGCACCATGTCGTCGGTGCAGCACTACACAGCCTTACAGTACCACAACACCATGTGACACATGACCACTGGGCTGTACAGAGGTGTACACCAGCTGTGCAGAGTACACATGTACCAACAGGGATCCAACAGGTGTTATACATTGCAATGATACCAGTATACATGCACAGGTCGGCTCAAGACATACCACGGCCCTTACACAGCTGTGACACCTGACTGTTGCTGTACTCCAATGAACACACGTCTGGATATGTCATACATGTGATTGTGTGGATGTGTGCATGGACTGCACACACAACACATACATACATAGCCTGTGATGTACCTCGTGCATAACAGTGGCCTAATCAATGCTACATAAGCGAATGGAAGCTGGGCCCATGTCTGTTGAATGCTCACACTACAGGGGGTAGCAATGTTGACTGGGACACATACCCTTGTACTGGTCGCCTGTGACACCCGTGATATCATACCACAGTCCATGTGTTATGTATGTCAACACACATGTCCAGCAATAGCAATGCATACAAACATGGCGACAGGAGACACATGTGACATCTGTACTGTGCATGCAGCAACCATGCACGTGCAGTGGCCGATGTCCGTAACATAGTTGCACCTACCTACGACATGCAGTCACAATGCAGACCCATCATTGACACCTGTATACGGTGACATACAAAGAGCACATATGGAGGGATGTGTGTACATAACGTGGTGTACCACCTGTGTAGGTGTATGTGTGCAGGGGATGGCTCACAGTTGTGTCACACACCATCCTATCATGCCATGTGCAAACAGTATGCTATGTCGCTGTTACGTGATGGTGCTGACATAATGCATACACAGCAGTCAAGTGTTACCAACTATATGTCACATGGCACCTGTAACACCTACAACCTCTCGTGTGCATATAGCAGCACATTTGCCAGATATAGTGTTGGTACACATAATGCAATCAATACCGCTGCATGTCTATCAAATGTGTCATCATATGGCAGGTGTATCATTCCCAGTACTGCCATGTGTGTCTGAATGTGTGACCAGAGATGCCACATATCGCAGGGAATATGTCCCAGTTGTTACACATCCTTGTACACCGTTGTAGAGATCTGTACATACGTCAGTGTGGGAAGCATGATGTCGGCCGGTGTGGTGCATCACACACGTCGGCTGTCCGTATACACATGTGTGGTCACCACAGTGTGTGTGTGTGTGTGTGTGTGTGTGTGTGTGTGTGGGTGTCTGTATGTATGTGTGGTGCTTGCTGTGAGGGTGTATGCTAATATATGGTGAGAAATGATCACTAACCCCACGTGGTGACTAACCCATAATGGTGATGCATTGCACTACCCTGTTGATGCCATAGGTCCCAGCCATACTGGCTACCTGTGCATGTTCCTTCTCTGTGACACATCATGTGGATGCGTAGTACTGTGAGGGTGATGACCACATAGGCAAGGGTCCCCACCTGCACACTATGGAGTGTGCGTTATAGTGGTGTACACCCCATGAATGTGGCCATGTTCCCATACTGTTACAGGGTCCTACTGCTGCACAGTGTGGCCTCCAGCTACCAAGTGACACCTCACAACATCATTGGCCAGACCGCTGTGTACAACTCCTGCACCATGTCACCATACCTGTAATGTGTCCTGCTATGTATGTCATGTCTCTGTCCAGTGTAGCCTGTGGCACTGACCACATGCGTCAGGTGCAGTATATGTGTGGATATCTGTGTCATGTTGGTGTTTCCAACAGTCAGGTTGAGGGTACATGTAGCATGCTGATATTGCCAGACGTGCCTGTGAGTAATCCACAGTTACACGTGGGGGACTGCAAACACTGCTACCTGTAGGCACATGCACGTACACCATAGGAGGGAACCAGGGTATTGCAACCAACATGGTGCTACAGATGTAACCGTGACACATACCGTGAACACATCACATGCTGCACCTGCACTACATGGTATGACCGGTGCATGCCGACAGTACACAACCTATGTCACATACACATCTCTCAGTATTCACACACAACCACTGCAACATACACATCCCTCAATATGCATACACAGGTAATATCACATACACATCTGTCAGTATTCACTCACAACCACTGCAACATAAACATCCCTCACTATGCATACACAGATAATATTACATACACCTCTCACTATGCTGTTCACTCTGTGCATCAGAATATTTGTGCATAACCCTGCACCGATGGTGTGGATGACAGGGATGCGGCACAGGCTTCATCATATGCACAGGGTGATATGTTTGCCAGGGGCATAGGCTGCACCAATGGATAACATCATGTGTGTGTGTAAGGCTGGTGAGTTGACTGGACATGTCTGTGCAGAATGCACGTGGATGTTGTGGAGCCCTACAGTTGTGTTTGCTGTGTGCGTGTATGTGTGTACACAGTTCTGCCATTTGTGAGGCCTACACGGGGTATAATTGACAGCCCCAGATTGTACAGAGCAGGTTGTACAGCTCACTTTGTCCATCCACGGCCACATGACCTGTGCCTAACTGGGGTTGCACTGGCACTACCAGGTGGAGGTACAGAGTGGCTACTGTCTGACGACACATGTCCGCTGGAACCGTGTCCCCGCTGGGAATGTCCAGGGCCACGTCCACGTGGCCTGCTGTGTCCTGGTGTTGACAGCGCAGCACCAGCTGCACTGCTACTGCTATCGGCACTATGGGAGTGGGCATGTGAGGTGGCACGCTCACATCGACCTACACTAGGTGGTGTTGCCGGCCTACGTCCACGTGGCCTACGCCTCACTCCTACCAGATGTTCCAGCACAGACAGCTCCCGCTCGCGGATTGCCATGCCTCGGCCAAGGATTCCGACCATTTCACCTAATCACCTATCCAGAACATTAGCAATCTGCTGTTGAGCATTTGCCAATGCCTGGATGTTGTCATTTTAGGGTATGGATAGCAGCCCTCTGCAGCCTCTGTCCTTCTCTGTTCTGCCATTCAGCACGTGCCTGTGCCGCCATTGCAGTCTGGAACATGCGTCTGGTGATACCTGCTGCTGCACTCTGTCCTGCAGGTGCATGTCTGCCAGAGGTCCTCCTACGAGCAGCACCAGCCACATGCCTGTGTGGCACATCTGCAGTCATTACACTGACACCATGGTGTGTAGACACACCTTCTGTAGCCACCACACGTTCCTGTTCCACACTAACAGATGCTGACTGTCCTTCCTCTATGGCCACTGGTGATGCGGTATGTGTTGGCAGCAGAACTGTGTGCGGGGAAGAGGGGGACATAGCTAGGATGGTAACCATTGGCACAGATTCAGCCCCTGACAGCCCTGCCTGTACCTCATGCATATGTTCATCACCGCTAGTATCTGTGGGGACACTAATATCAGATGGACTGCAGGAGGGTAACGCACCTACATCACCTGTGAATGCAAAGAAATACTGTAAAGTACAATAGACACACACACAGACACACACACAGACACACACACAGACACACACACACACACACACAGACACACACAGATACACCATGCACGTGATTTGTCAGATGGCATGCAGCATGCCTGCGATACAGCAGAGGGCATGCAGCTCAGACATTAATAGTGTTAGTAAGCATACCTCCCTGGGGTGCACACTACAGCAAGCAGGTGTCATATCAGTAGCCATGCAGTTCACACAATCATGGTAGTATGCATGCATCCCCGTGATACACCATGTGGCCCAGACATAGATAGCAGTACACATGGCTGACGTGACCTTGACATGTAATCTGCTGACATGTGCATTAACATGCATACATGTCTGACACAGTGGTGTCCTGACACATGTACAGCATCATAATGGGCGTCACATTGCAGTGTTGTGTGTATGCCCTACAGATAGAATGCATGTTTAGCAAATGTGCATGAGCATGGGAGGGTAGTGTGAGCCATCTACATTGCTATACAGTGTGAAGTACAGATGCTGTGCCATTACATGGCATCATGAGGCATCTATGTTGCTGTAGAATGCATAATATTTACACATTGCATAGCCATAACTGCAACACAGTTGTGATGTTCAACAGATCGTATATGGTAGACTTCAGTGACACCTCCAGTAGCTGTGCACAGGCTTTTAGGTTGTCCAGTGTACCACATCAACTGTATAATTGGTCAACTAAGGCTATAATTGGACCATGTGTGGACAATGTGAACAGGGTATATACACATCCCAAGTACTGTGTGGCTACATGTCTCTGGCCATCCCCCATGGCCATGTGTGCACATGTGTTGGCCAATTGTTTGTGATGGCATCTATCTCACATGTCTGTGTTGTCCCATATGATATACACCCATAGATGTCAGATATGTCACAATCCACAGGGCTATGCAGACAATGGGTTGTATGTTTGGTATGTGGGGTATAGGTCATGCGATAGTGTGACAATATTGCAGACAGAACACTACATGTCTGGGACATGTTAGGTGGCACATCACAATGTGTGCACCCAATGCAGGGGCATATGACACAATGGTGACACCTGTGGCCTGCCCATATCACAGCTCACTGTGTGGTACTGTGTGCGTACCACACATGTAGTTCCAATGCATACCACATATGCCTCCATTGTAGAACACCTCCACCGTTGTATGCACAGCTGACCACACATGTTGCAATGACAAGTACTATGGTTTCAAGTCGGTGTATCATTACGTTTGTATATATTGCACATGGGTGGCCTGTGTGAATGACGGGTGGTGCGACCTGCATATCGTGACTGGTACAAACATCAGGTGTGCAAATGTTAACTGGCCACATGGCAAATAGATCTACACTGTAACATGCCTGATACTGATAACAGTCTCACCTGCAATGGACTCATGTCTGTGCGGCATGCCAGAGGTACCTGTATAGGGGTGACACACCAGTATGAACATTATCCATGACTGTATGACAGCCACAGGTTGCACTGTGCATGTGAACACATTCACCTGTGTAATAGCATATAGTATGCACATGTGTGCATACACAACATAGCATACTGTAGTATGCAGCATGTGTGTCCACATACCTTGCATATGTTGTTACTTCACATAATGTACAGTGACACATGCAACTACATGGGATATAATAGCCATATGTGCAGTACTGACTTACCAGGCAACTCCAGGCTCATTGGTTGGGAGACACCCACCTCCACAATGGCAGCTAGTGTTTGTGATGCTGTTCCCTGGGTGTTCCCAGACTGGCCAGTAGCTCCTCGGTGTGTGTGAGTGGGGGCTAGATTGGTGGCCCACCACCTGTTCCACCTTGTTCCCTGGCGATTGCAGTGGCATGCTGTTTTGCATGTCGTATCAAGTCCATGCAGTGTCTGCGCACCTGCTGGTAGGTGCGGTTATGACCACCCACATCGTTCACCCTCCTGCGTAGATCCTGCCACAGGTCATCCCGCTGCTGGGCATGCTGTGGCACATGGCTGAACAACAAGTCATAGTTGTCATGGAGCTTTGGGATGAGGACATCATCCTCCTGGTGGGTGTATGCTGGGAGGCGTGTACGGGGTATTATCTGTAAGACATAATGATGGTGACAGGTCACAGTTTCAGAGATGTACAGAGATACTGCTGCACATACATTGCTATGACATCTACTACATCTGCACAGTTATCTTTGCAAAGCATCATGACACTGACACAACTGACGTGTTTGTGTCACACGTCACACCCATTATGCATTGGATATCATCAGCATATATGTGTGTCACCTCAATACAGTGTTCATACTCCATGTAAATGCTGTCTTGCTGTGGGCATGTCTATTTGCCTGCACTTGTGTTCTTACCTATCTGCACATGCCTGGATGCGTCCACGGTACTACCGTTGACCTGGATGCTGTGTATATGTCACATATCAACACAGACACAGCCGTAATGGACTTGAGCAGTGACAATGCACACATACACATGAACACCTGTACATGCATGTGTTTTGCCATATACATCTACACAGCACTGTACAACTGTTCAACATCCTGCTACAGATCGCCTGTATTGCACATGTGATGGACATGGGACAATGGCTAGTCAGACGACATTCGCAGGTATGGTTATCAACCATAGCATGTGCGGGCATGGTTTCCAAGCTGTAACAGACAGCCATTGTGCCACCGCAAGGTGCATCAGTGCCACATTACTGATCCAGTCAGTTGATAGTACATCTACCATGCGGCCATCACACCATGTATGACTGGGATGACATGTGCAGCTTTAATGGACAAGGTTGCATGGTATGGTGGGAGTATGTCACATATATGGCACAGGGATCTGTCCAGCCTGTAGCAGTCCTAGTATTAGGATGGTGGCTGTCCATGACATATGTCTTATAGATCAGGATATGGACATGTAGCATGTCCATCATCATGTGTAGCAAATGTCCTTCTGCAAGGTAGACAGCATGCTGCATAGTGGAGGTGAGGATTGTGAAGGCTGGTATCGCACATCCATGCATAGCCATTACCCCTTATAGGTGGTACATGATCCAATATTGGTCACCACAGTGCTGTATATGCCTGTCCAGTGATCTCCGTGCTCATGGATGGCACCCTGACATGACATGGGTACCTCATATGACTACCTAAGGGGCCTGGAGATGTCACCATGTTGGGGGGTGCACTGCACAGCACCATCCCTTACACAGTGTCCATAATGTTGACCACAGCCTAGGTAGTAGTTTATGGGTACAGGGATGTTCACCTAGCAGTGACACTGCTGGTATCATCCATCAGACTGTGCACATATGTCACACACCTCACCCACACAGCCCATTCTGTATGTTGTTCACAACACTGACACAGCTATACTGATAGGTCATGGCCATTCACAGCCTTACATACACAGACGCCTAACATTTGTCTGTGTGATATGGGCTACAATGAGGGTGGGGTACAACACATTAACCCTGTTCTACTGTAGCTGGCACTGGTGTGCTGTGCACATGTCACTCTTGCACCTTTTGTAGTTGTGAGTCTGTCAACAGGCCACTGGTGGAACACTCCTGTGACATGCAAAGGTATTTGTAATCAAATATCTGTGCTGTCTTGTACATCTGTACTGCTAACATCTGCAGTGCTAATGGTTCATGGACATGCACACCATACGCAGCAGGGTTATAGTGCGGTGCCACCCTAAATGACTGTCATCACCACTTGTGGGTTGATATTATCCAACACCCTATCTGTATTGTATGGTCATGCTAGGCACTTGTTCAGAACTTGTGGGCATGTCATGAGCTACTGATTACTATAGCACCCATTCCACACCATTTCCCACAGGTACACTGGCTGTCCTACACTTCCCAGCTTACTTATGGTGCAACAGCTGTTGTACACACGTAACGCACATATCCTGTGGGACATGGTTGTATATACAGGCATGTCCAACTGTCACGTACCAGTGCTACTGCCTGTCTATATGAGGGATATGTCATACATGTGGCAATAGAGCAATTGTCTCATGTACACATTCAATGCTCACCTCCCAACATACGGCACTACAGCCTGTGGGGATGCACTTCAGCCGTGCTGGGGCATAGCTCGCATGTGTACCTCATTACGAGGAACGTACCTCATATGGGGTTCTAAAAGGTGCATGTTCCTCAAGGTTCCACATTGGAAGGGTCTGTCACACATTCATTGTTGTAAATTGTTTACCTGCTAGCCATGGCTAAATAGATGGAAATCATATTAATTCATTAGAATATCTTTTTTATATGTAAAACCAGCCTATTTTAGCCATCATATGCCCTTCCTATTTGAAGCTGTTAGTAAGTCAGTTGTAAGTGTTCCACGTTTTGCCCATTTGTCACACAGTATGAGGGCTAATGTTCCTCAGTTTGGGGACAGGAGGTTGACAGCTATGGCTGGGGGTAATGCTGTCACCAACCCTGACTGCATCTGACAGTCATTTGGGGAGGTGTAACATTCGCAACACACCCCACCCATCACATAGTCTCACATGATCTACACCACTGGCCACACCTATGAGGACAACTTGTGCAGTACATCTCCATACTCACTGTAGGCACCAGAGGTAGCCCCCATCATGGAAGACAACATCACCAGCTTATAGCCCACAGACTCATGTGTGCCCATCACATACAGCCAATAGTGAGTTATAACATTCACAACACACCAGTCATACATGACTCAGTAGGGAGTCACACTGCAGTTCCACACAGCAGGCTACACAAGGTGTTAGTCACTTACATCTTGCTGTTGGGTAACTGCTTCTGCAACATAACCTATGCACCCATGCCACACCTCACCAGGTACAATATGACTGTCATTCTCCATGTTAGTGTGACTGCCCTGTGATGCCACTTCACAGACTATGTGTGCAGGGACATGCAATAGCTCACCAATCTTATAGCCCTGAGGGTGTGGGCCAAGCCCCGGGGAGCATTTTGCATTCGTCTGGACATGATACCACTGTACAATGACTGACTGTGTCGCTTCAACAGTTGCCCTATTGTCATTCCACAGGCATCTGGTATCTGTCCCCTAAGACTGCCTGGTCAAACACAATGCTGTGGCACAGATGACTTGCACCTGTCAGCCCTGGGAGTACAGATCACATGTAAGGCTCTTGCTGCTTCTATACTGCCTGTCTTGCACAGTTTCCAATAACTGTCACCAGCAGGGCGGTAACTGGCAGGCACGACATGGGGTCATGTGACACAATGCTTGCATCTTCCTCTGTGACGCATGCAGGCAAGGCACACCTTATAATGCACCACTCGAACATCTCTGCAGTGACTGGGACCTGCCTCTAGGCTCTGCAGAGCACACCTGCAATGACAGGTTATAGACAGACCATACCTTTCAGGCACATACCTGGACCGGCACACCCACAGCTGAGGGGTTCCCATATCCCACTATGTTTTGCACACATCCTGGCAAGTTACTTAGCACAATGCGTCAGAGGTGCTCCACGTGCAACTAACTGTGTCCGAGACCGCTATACACATTGTAACAAGCAACAGAGTCAACATCATACCCCACAGGTAACATACCTTCTATGTTGGTATAGTGGACAGTGGGCCTCAGACAGCTACTACTGATGTGTGACTGACACTACCCCACACTTCACTGGGATGTCCACACATGTACCGACACATCCATGAGTCATACCCTCCGCTCTGCTGGATCATCCCATACACACCCCCTCCAAGACCTACATTACCCTTGGCGTGAGCACTACCACCATGTGACTGGTGTTACACACCTGGAGTTATCCCCTCATTGGTGGATTCCGAACATATGCTAATTGACCTTGTTAGTCACATCCCGGCAACATACCCATCACAGCATACACAGTACATGAGTACTACAACACCTACTACAGACGTCTGCCGACAGCGGTTGTTAACATCATGACACCCGTGCAGATGGACAATGCACATACAAATGCTGACACATACCCCAGTGCACTTCATTAGCATGTACACAACTGCATGGATCATGCTATTCCACACAGAGCCATGATGGTACACACCAGATAACAGACACCACTCTGGTGGTCATGTTCCATGGACATATGATGTACAACAACAGGTGTAGGCTGTTGCACAGTGGTGTACATTCCCATGTGTGGGGTGGCTCACTGGTCAGCCGTGGTGGGGCCACAGGGTCCCTCATCACATACTCCAAGACTAGCTACATAAACATGACTGCCACACATTCTGGGGTGTACCACCAGGCATTATGGTGGTATGTCAGTAGTTGATGGCAACACCCACATCTGCTGTCACATACAACAGTCACTCAGGAACATTGCAGACCCAGGTGTTGTTGACAACATGCTGGAGGATGGATTTAATGCTGACATTACACCCTCTCACTCACTACAGGGCCGCAATCCATACATGAACATTGTGGTGTCCCTGTGGTCACACCTACACAGTACTGACCTACACTCTATATGTCCTGGGACACTGGCCCCATGTCACCTTCCAACGTCCCAGGCTGTGATGTCCACCAACCACTGAATTACATGTCTCCCCACTAGGCCACCATATTCAGTAATAGCCATGTTTCAGACATTGTAGCCCCTGAATGGCACACAGCAGCATTTATCACACTACACACAGGTGGCACCACATTGCACGAGTGGGACTATAGTCCTACACACCTGACTGGACTGTTCTGCGTGGCTATGGGGCACATCATCAAGGACGTCATTCACAGAGACATTGTTGGGCTCCTGTCCTTTGCTGCCACCTGGGTTGGGCTTGTTATGGCCAGAGCATGGCCCCTACACATGGTGGACTCCTTTCATACAGTTATGAGGGCAGTTGCTGATGGTACGGGAGTCCATACATCCTACATTGTCCTCTCATTGCCTTTCAGCACCATTCCCCATTCTGGTATTGACAACATACACATCCACCTGCACATCGTACCCTGTGTCTCAGGATGTTATGCTATGTGGCTCATGGACAGGACAGACAGTGAGGCCAGCATACCATAGTACCTACTACATGTTAGGTACATTTGGCATACCACGGTTCTCAGTCATAGGGGCCCTCATGTTCAGTATATGCTTCCCTGCGGAACAGGCTAGCACAGGAGACTTTCCCTGCCTAGCTTTCAAACCCCTGCATACCAAGTGCCATGATTGCTCCACCAGCTGATACTGACTCCAGCCATATGGGTGTCGCTGTGACAGATACATAATATGACTATCATGGCATCAAGCTGCATGACACAAGGTGCATGCACATCACCTTTGCATTATACCATTCACCCACTGACTATCACATGGATGGTAGTCCCCTACATACATATCATATTGTACATGTTTGCAGTACACATATATGTCACACCCACTCATGTGGTTACCGTATTGCCACTGTGGCATGGATATCCTTCTACGTGGCCACACCTATCTGTACTGGGTGTGTAGCTGGTACATAGGCACCCATTGTACCTCTGAACTCAAGACATCTACACACATTCAAGGGTACACCACCACATTTAGGGTGTACCTTACACAACAGCTACAGCTTTACATGCCACAACATTAACACGCCATGACGTTTACTGAGCTCTGACAGTTTAAATATGCGATTGCACTACGGACACCACATCTGTACACATTTGCATACTACATACTCAGGGGTGACCTCTGCTGATCAGACAGGGCCCATGTCCACAACATTATTAATGGATATACTCCTCAGACGCGACATAAGCAGAGGCCACCGTGAACAACATGCTCATGGATATGTGCACACATGCCACAATGAGTGGGATGTGCTTGTGGGTTACATTCCTAAACCGGACACTCACCATGCTTTGGAACATAAGTCCTATGTACATCACGCAGGGACACTCAGTAGCACTGTTCATGTGATACCTCCCTTGGTGGTTGGGAGACACATGTAGGCCTGGGATCACTGCAGTGGCTGTACTGTGCAGAGGTGCAGGTGACACCTGGCTCTGCTGTTCACAGGACACTACCCTAGAGAGGTGCCACTAATGTATACACTGTAGTTGTGCTTACACATGGACTTGCCAGACTGCATAGTACCCCACTATGCACCTGTGAAGCTATTACATGTCCTTTGTGCATGGTAGCCCTTCCATTTAGATTAGCTATCATGCTATTACTATGTCCCATACCTACAGGCCATATGTATCCTGTTATTGTACATACCAATAGACGATACCTGTGGTATGCATGATATGCCTGTTATGCTGTGTAGAATATCTGTCATAACTGCCTATAATACTATACATTACACATATTTCACATAGTATCCCATAATGCAAAGCATACTTGCACAGTGGGACCACCTTACATATGTCATTAACGTTATATGCCCATACACATGCGTGCTGTGACAGTATATCAACATATACTATCCCCTGCTATGGCATGTCCTTGTTGGACATACCCTACCACTGATGGCGGGGTGTATGGATTTGTTCTGTTTAATGCCCTCATGTAGCATCCCTTGTGGTGTCTGTGCTGTGTACCTTCTGTCCCACTGCTGGACGCACAGTTTCTACAAGTGTTAGTATGTTCAGCAAGACATCACTACATAAATACCTTTCCCCACTTTATGCATTGTGGACACGTTTAATTAATGCAAACCAGGCTATACATACAGTAAAACTAATTAATACAGATCATGCTATACATAACCTTACATATCAGGTGTTCTACATACCTTGTTGTCATTACGGCATTTCATTTCTATCTCTCTCACAGTGTTTTAACTGGTATTTGGTATGAGCATACGGTTTGAATGTCTGGCAAGTCATCCTTATATACGTCGATACCTGTAACATGTGGATTCATCTCGCCAATTGGTGTTCCTGAGTGACTAATTACTTGCATATCAGCTGTGCAGCTACTCCATTTGCCAATTACGCAGCAACAGTGGGGTATAATTGGATTCTCCACTTGGGCGTTGCCTATTTGCCCTACCTTCGGGGAGACGGTCTGTATTGTGTTTTGTTATGTGTAACTGCAACTGCTATGCATGGAGACAAGTATATTTTGGATTCATGTCCCCCATGGATTGTGTGTGACAGGTAGAGTATTTGGTTCAACATGTGGGTGTACCTGTCATCCCAACGTCTGATAACTGAGTATTGCAAACAAAACCGGTAACATGGCTGTTTGTTCCATTATACAACGCCTGCAATTTTGCATGACGCCTTTAATTGTGTCTCTCACATGGTATGTTGAGGGTTCTGCAGATGCAATTGACTGACTGGATGTTTGTGCTGATATTACAGTCTGTATTGCTTTAGTTTCTAGTGTGGGGGATGTCGGTGGGTGTACGTAACATATACAGGTTTGTGGGCCTTGCATTTCTACATAATCCGTATATATGTGTGTGGGCTCCGTCCCTAATTAGAGAGCTAACAGTTAGTAGACTTATGTTACGGGATTGTACGTTGGGCCATTGTTGATTGGTTTCTGTATTGTCTGCAGGTGAGCTTGCTACTTGTATACCTCCGTAATTGCAGCGATATATCAAGGGATATGTGTAAGTGACAGCTATCCCTTGTATTTCTCTCCCAGATATTTGCAGTCATTGTGGTTGTGTTGTTAAATGAGTCTGTTTGCCATGGGTTGCCACCTTTTCATATGGTCATTGTTGGACGCTTGCGGGACACAAAGCGATGTTTACAGGCCAACACGTAGCCACGGTCAGTACACAGGTTAGCACATACTTTTATCCTCACTACATACCTATTGTTGTGTGACTTTGGCTACTTATCATATTGCATGTAACATTTACGTTTCTTACATACAGGCATAACTATTACATATGACTGTTACATTATATATGGGACATATTTATGTCCTACCATCTCGGACATTTGCTCTTTGTACTGTTTTATGTCAGGACACACCTGCCCAGGGTGGGGCTGTCCCTCCTACTGTGGGACAGGTAGTAACCGTATGCCTACGGCTAGCTATACCCACACCTACCGTACTGATCTGCCTCTGACTTGGCACTAACAAACACATGTTGCGGACACACACACACATTACAGTCACACAGAGACACACATGGCATCCTCAACGCACACTTACACAGACTACAGCACTCACAGACACAGTTGAACACAGTACCTATGTAGACCACGACACCGGCAGCGATGACTAACTGTCCCTTCATATCATCATACGATTACTCGCGGATGTACTGTTCCAGTACTGTGTTCTATCGGTCTTTCAGCCTCATGGTTACGCATGTCGGTATGTTACACATTCCATGGTTGGCGGTATCCTATTTATTTGTACCTCCAAGATGTTATGAATGTCGTTGAACTATCTATTATATTTGCAGATATCGCTGAATCCATCTATATCACCATATATCCCTCTATTGCCCTGGCGGGGAACATGACAGGCACACAGCACCACCATATGCTGTAAGGCTCATGTACTGTTCAGGTGTTGGCATTCCGTGTTCCACTGGCTGTTGTGTTTACAATGTTTGAGGGCTGCCTATGTAGGAGTCACACATTGGGCCACCTATACATTACAATTTACGGGTGGTCATGTTTGTGTGCCATCCATTTTACTGTGTGTGCAGGTGGAGAGGTGTCAGTCCATAGGGGCCTACACTGTCAGAGTATGTGCTATACGTTCCCTCTTTGCCAAGGCATAGGCATATTGGGCACGTCTCCGTCTGCCTACTGGGGCTGGCACAGTGTGTTCATGGTCTGAATCCCTCTGTGCCTGTAATGGCCTAGGCAATTGCGGTGGCCTATGAGGGCCTTCACTATTTTGTCCCTGCTGCAGCTGCTTTTGCAGGATCATATTATGTAGCATGGCACATACTATGACAATGTGGGCACACATGCCTGGAGAGTACTGCAAGGCTCCACCAGATGTATCCAAGCCCCGGAACCGTGATTTCAGCATCCCGAACACATGCTCTATGATGATTCTGGTTTGTGCGTGTGCCTCATTATGGCATTCTTGCATGGGTGTGTGTGCATTTCTGATGGGAGTCATCACCATGGCTCCAGTGCATAGCCAGCATCCCCCATGAGATGGCCATGTGGGATGTCCCCCCTGACAAATACCTGATACAGCTGTGAGGCATGCCAGATATGAGAGTCATGGTAGCTTCCAGGGCTGCCAGCACACACATCCATGATAATGCCCTGGGCATTGCACATGACCTGGCAGTTGATGGAGTGGAATCCCTTGCGGTTTATGTAGCGCCTACCCTGCTCACCGGGTGGTGACTTGATTTGTATGTGCGTGCAATCTATCGCACCCAGTACCTCCGGGTATTGTGCCACACGGTGGAAGTGGTGCATATTGCTGGCCAACTCCTCCTGAGTTCTGGGGAAGTATATCTGCTCATTGGCATGTGGTAACATGGCATCCAGGAACTGGTGTAGTACCCTGGATGCTGATGCCTGTGAGATACCCATTATATCTCCAGTTGGCCTTTGAAAGGTACCTGTGGCCAGTATTCGCAGGCTTACACATACCTTCGTGTCCACTGGGATGGGTTCCCCTCTGTTGTTTCTGGTTCACAGGCGTGGCTGACACAGCTCCACTATTTGCTGTAAGATGTCCCTGTCCACCCTGTAATGCTCTACTATCTCCAGGTCATGTAGCCCCTGGTAGGTTACCCTTGGTCTGAACACTCTCCTTCTCCTCCGAGGCCTGCGGTGGTTGTCGGCATCATCCTCCACAACACCGTCAGTCTCTTACACATGCTGATGAATCACAGCTATGGCAGCTCCCAACATGTACATTTTAAAAGTTCCCCGTGTGTTTACACCTATGGTGCGGTGTTTGGGAATACACAGGTGTGTGTTGGGTGCTTTCACACTTTATACTAGTGTGCTGTGAACACCGATGATGTCATAGGGTGTGTATGTACGATCGTAGCTACAGGTTATCTTATGTGTTTTACTGCCGGAACTACTATTGTGGTGCCTTTGGTGTTGAATTAAATTTGCCTGCCGTGGATTACCTCTTGACCTTCCCTTTACATTTCTGCATGTTGCACCTACCATTTTCTGGCGTGCATCCTGCAGCCTACTTTCATTTGTACTTTCCTGGACCTGGCGTATCTTGCGTTATGTGTGCTATTGCCAGTCTGCTGTCGGTTTGCTTTGCTCTGCTATGTCAGGTCTCCTATCTTTGCAATCCAATACCTCCCCTCATTTCTTTGCATTCCAATGCCTCCCCTATCCTGTTTTGCTGGTTTCTGCAAGCAGACTTGTCAGCTGCCATCAATTGGCCTTCGTGGGTTGATTGCTGTTGATTGCTCATTAGTACTCCAATTTCCCTACTTCCGCATTTCCTTCTTTTCTTCCCCTGACCTTCCTGTTTCTGCTATTGTTTGCAGCGCACGTGTCCGATTACTGGGTTTCGGGCACATTTTCATCCTCGTACACATGCGCTTTTGGGCACCATGTGTGCTCTCAGCTAAATGATTCCTCCCCACCCCTGTCCTGCAGCTTTGCTTAACAACGGACAGGCCAGATTTGCAATGCTCCAATGTATTTACTGCTACGGTGGCATACCCCTCTGCTGATGTCCTGTATCTCCTCTGAGCCACTCCTCGGTGTTATACTGCTGCGCCGTATGGTACAACCTTCATCCAGTGGGACATTTGCGATTCAGTATTATCTGCCTCATTTGCATGGCATTGACTACTAATTCATAGTTACCGTGCTGAACACTATTGCAGGCCCTTAGCAACCCTTGCACCTTGGTTGTGGTGTTCCATGCCTACCATTGTGTATTATGCTGTAAACCTGATTTCTATTATGTTGCGATTTTATGACATTTTTATATTATTTCTTTATGTTACAGCTTCCGCACACATGCCCTACGGTTGTGCTGTGCGTTACTGTGGACATGACATTAAATGTTGTTATTTACATGTTGTGCATCTTTTCTTATGCCATTGGCTGTGTATTTCACCATTGGCATATGTTAACGTTGTGATACCTGGGTCTGGCCCTCTTCCATAGCTCCGATGTTCTGTTTGGGAAAATGTAAACCGTGTTTTTTGGTTTACATTTCTGCGGGCTTACGCTACGCCTGCACCACTTCATGAATCGCTATATGCCTTCATTTGCATGGTGCGACACTGCACATGGCGTGATTAGCATACCTACGCTGGGGGCTGCGCAGGTCTGGCCTACGCCGGTAGTGCACATGGAATTGGATCATACCTGCATCGCTTGACGGCCATATTTGGTGTTATAACACCTATGCTATGCCTGCACCTGGCGCAAGCTTCATGAATCCCGGGGAATATCTTTCTTTCACGTCAAAAGCATTTCTAAACATTTTATTTCATCCAAAGCAGCATTCAAACACTTGTTTTTGTGATGATGTGCACTCTCTTTCCCTTTGTTGACTTGTTAAAACGGGGCTGGTCACAAGCTGTGAGTAAAGGTTGATCACTATTTTGGTTTAATTTGTCATTGTAGGAAGTGAAGGTAGTTTTAGTGTCTGAATAGATATTTAGGTACAGCTGTTTAACCATCATTTTACATGGCTGCAATTTGGACTAGTATAATCCTTTTACAAGATAACTCCCACGTCATCAGGAAAGGTTAACACTGGTGGTGACATAGACTTTAGTACTGTGTGCTGACAGACAAATGGACATTTGTCATCTGATAGGTACAAGTGCTTTTTATTATGTAGCTTAATATTTGCAAGTCATATGGAGCTGACAGCACTTTACATGTTCCAGCTGTGACATTTGTGAGTCGTTTTCAGAGTTTTCAGCAGCACAGATGTTTTTACCACAATACTGCTACCCCTTGGAATAGGCAGTTGTTCTGCAACTGCTCAATGAATCCATCCCCTGCCCAATCAGCCTTACAGAACCTTGGGAACTGGTCATATCTTTAAACTGTACTTCAGTATGAGGACAGTTTGCCATTCTAAGTCTTAAAATATTCATGTTTCTTACTATTCCACATTGAAAGGATCTGTCACACATTAAGTGTTATGTAATGTTCACTAGTATCATCATCTTTTTTGGCTGTTCCCATTAGGGGTCGCCACAGCAGACCACCTGTTTCCATTTCTTCCTGTCCTCTGCATCTTGCTCTGTCACAACAACCACCTGCATGTCCTCTCTCACCACATCCATAAACCTTATCTTAGGCCTTCCTCTTTTCCTGTTACCTGGTAGCTTCATCCTTAGCATCTTTTTCGTAATGTTCACTAGTATCAATGGTAAATAATATAGAATCAAATTAATTAATCCAAATAACTTCTTATACATACAGAGTAACACATTTCAACTATTCTGTGAGTTTCCTAGTTGAAGTTGTTAGTGAGATGTCAGTAAATGCTCACAATTTGCCCATTTGTTCCACATTCTAAGAGGTAGTGTTCCACACTTCACCCATTTGTTCCACATTCTGACAGATAGTGCCCCACGTTTTTCCACATTGTGACAGGTAGTGCTCCACAATGTGAGTGGTAGTGTTTCACACTGTGAGCAGTAGTGCTAGACATTTTGACCATTTGTTCCACATTGTGAGAGGTAGTGCTACACAGACTGAGAGGTAGTGCTGCACAGTGTGAGAGGTATTGTTCCACAGTTTGGAGACATAAAGTTGAGAGCTATGCTACTGGATCCTAGGACCAGTGCAGTTTAGTATCGTGTCCTGTCTTTTCCCACTAGGCAGGCGGAGGTCATAAATATGGGAGTATTGGTAAACTGCAGGCACTCACAAGGGAATACCCCATCTTTTGGTTTACATTGTTCCCAGAAAAAGTCCTTCAGCTACTAAGCACATTAACTGCATTTAACAACTATACCAGCAATAACAGTGAAGGCTAGCTCTGTCATTTTAACACAGTTTGTGACTCCACATGATCCTATGCCACAGAAATAAATCAGATGTTAAAACAAAATACCAGTTATCAGGATTACTCAAAAAAATCAGTATAGATTTTACTGAAGCATAGATTTTCATACATGGTATTTGAGATGCAAAATCCTGAAACATAGAAACACTAACTACATGGTAGTCTGTCTGTCCTCAATAAATCAGGCTAATGTATATGCCACCACTCCTTAGAGGAAGTTGTATGTCAGTATCATTGGTAGATATGCAGTATGTGTTGTTTGTTTTTTTCCCTACTTCAAGCCATGTAGGGTTTTTCCTGCTTCATTTGGGCTTCCATTGGGTGAGTCTTTATTAGAACTGTAAGCTTTTTTCCTAATTGAAAAGCTAAACTGGGATAGGGTTACCACCTGTCCTACTTTGTGAGGGACAGTCTCTCTTTGGGCAGTTGTGTCCTGACAAAAAATTGTAAAAATGGCAAATATCCTGAGATTTTTAGGACAAAATTATTTCCTATATTTTATGTAATAGTTGCATAAAACAGTTATTCTGTATATAACATACCTAAATGTTATAAAAAACAGAATAAGCAACTAAAATGTTACAAGAATACGCTTTTATTTAGGCAAAAAAGTTAACTTCTAACCTTTGTACTGACCGCAGGTATGTGTCGGCCTCTAAAATCTGATGTTTGTACCAATAATGTCCCACTTTGGACATTTGAAAATGTGGCAACCCTAAACTGGGATGTTTTCATGCTGTTAGAGAAGCTGCTTATTTACCAGCTTTGCTGCTTAAAGAATCTTCTTTAAAAAAGCTGAGGGAAAAGGTGTACATTAAAGAGACAGTTGTGTCAGTGTTGGTTATAGGAGCCTTGTAATACACAGTTCTAGTCTGGTGAGGCTATTTCAGCTTGAGATATGGAAAGGAAAATAAAACTGGAAACACACTGAGACTTCTTTACTACTGGTTTATGATAAATGTACTATAAGGTGAAAAGATTATTTTACATTGACTGGCATAAATACTGCAGTTCTGAGGTAAAAATGTAATCAAGAATACCTTGATAGTACAATCCACACTCTCTTAGGTTGTTAGGCTTGAAACATGAGACTGTAATTTGATGTAATGAGAAAGGGTATGTATTCCAGACTGCAAAATGCCACTTCTTGCTTAGAACAATTTAGATTGTTGTACAGATTGATGTTTTGTTGTATCACTCATTTAGGAAACTTTAGATTTTATAAAATAGCAGTGAAAAAAGAATGTGTTAAGAGTTGATTTCTGCTGGACTACTTGAATTTGAGACTTATGAGAAGGAGTGATTTTAGCTATTGAAGCTGTTGAATTTTTGTGCTAAATGAGAATTTGCTGTATATTTTTCCTCTTTACTTGTTGTATCTTTCGGCTTTTCCCGGTTAGGGGTCTCCACAGTGGAACTCCGGTCCGCTAATAATTGGCAGTAAATTTTTATGTACCGACTTGCCAGGCCTGACTCTCAACCTTCAACGAAGGTACACCTATTCACGCATGTCTCCACACAGAAGACGCTTTAGCTGAGAATAGAACAGGACAATGTCTTACTGTGAGGCAACAACGCTACCGCAGCACCACCACAAGAAATGTGGTGTGCCAACAATATTTGGCTAAAATGTTTTTGGCAAAAAGGAGTAGTTTATAATGATCTGCCAGGCGCACACAGTACTGTTTTATCTTGATTGGTTTTATTGTGGTCACAATAATAACTACCCTTATGATTATTAAAACTGCTAGCATTTCCTTCTTATGAACTGCATAGCTATTAAGAAATGTGTACTTATTTTGTGGTGCAGGGAGAAAGGCACTCTGAATGTGATGGTAGCGATGTGGTTTAAGGTACTAGGGCCAGTGGAAGCAGACTCATTGGATACAATGGAACAGTCAGCCTCAGGTTCATGGACAGACTTGGAGTCAGTCTTGCTAGTGGCTGGTTGAATGGATTTCCTAAATTGAGGGATCATGGAGAGCAAAGCACAGCAAAATGCTACAAAGATGTTTGATTGAAACCATGTATGTGTATTGTGCATAAAGAGTAGAATAGAGTATTGTGGGTTTAACTTAGGATAAAATATTTAGTACCTACACAATGTCTTTATCAAAACTGTATGACTTCCAACTGGCAACAGTGTTGTTACCATCTACTGAGAAATAAGAAGCAGTTGTCATCCTCACCCCCCCCCCCCCCCAGGAAAGAGGTGCTATGCCAGGAGAGATGTGGGAGTGAATGGATCCATACGGAGCCAGAAAGCTAGATTGTCAATATTATTAAAGAGAAAAAAAATCAGTCAGTAGCTTTAGGTGTTCACCCTTAACTGGTTTTTTTTTTCTATTTTTTGTTTATCTTTAGTACTTATTCAAATGAAACTCTACAGCCCTTTCTTTATAATAAAACATGACGCAAAAGTGATGGCAATATTTTCTGCTGTTTATAGTTCTTTTCTACCTAATAATTGAGGAATGCTTTTAACAAAATAGTGCACACAGGATAAAAATCATTCCTTTTACCCTTAAGCCCCTAAATGTCTCTTTCTGCCATAAACTGATAAACCCTGTTGTACATTAAGCGACTAGGACAGTTTGAACAAAATTACTTAATTAGGGTTTAGCAGAATCCCTTAATTAGCAATAATACACATTCAACAGTAACAGTTTTACAGAGAAGAGATAATATAACTCGCTGAAATCACTCTCACCATGCCAAAACCTAATAGGCTGAAATATTCAGCAGTATTGAATAAAAGTGTGTGTCAAGGCCCTTTATTCTTGTTTCTCTAACTTCAGATGAAAAACTAATAAACTGCAGACTGTCCTCAAGAAAAAGAAAATGTCATATTGCAGTAGTAGGCTGAAGCAATGCAGGTCTGAGCCCGGTACCATCCTTATAGTAAATAATTACATGGTAGATAACCTTTAGGATCGTGCTGCATACAAGGCAATAGTGGATTCAGTTCCGCTTTGACTCGTAATGACAAACTGAAACTTGTTATTATAAGCATACTGCAAGGAACTAGAGGCTATTCCTTTTATATGAAAACAGCATTTCTGCAGTGCTGTAGAGAATAACTAGCAATGACAAGCATTTTGTATGTTACAGTGACACTGTGAGTGTAACCTTATTAAATGGCTGAAACACCCACTTAATTGGAGTTTTTTTTTTAAATGTTGTGCCCTCTTCAGTTCTCAAGTGGATGCATGCTTAAGTTTCTAAACTGGTTTTATTCTTAATGTTTTTCATAAGATATGAAATGAAACTTGTATATTCTGCCTGAGGAAAAAAAGCTCACTCATAAATATTACAGGAAAAGAACTTTAGCTGCCTTTATTTTCTTCTGTAATATCATTATACAAATCATGCTAATTATACCTTACTTTAACTGTCTATGACCTAAGTAAATCCATCTCAGGGTCTGTATACTATTGTACTTTCCTGAGACAGTGTAGTGAGATATTCATGTTTCTTCTTTTGTACCTTTAATGTTTCCTTGATGCATTGATAAATGAAGATTTGTAAATGTCTTTGTACACATAATATTTCTACTTTCTAGTATATTTCTGGATGGTACCTCTGTATCTTCTCAGGAATTTTCATTTTCTTGATTATTTATGTTCCAAGGATTGCATTACATTTCCTTAATGGAAGGTGGCAATAAGCCTGTATGGTTTACCCTTTAAGTTTGTTAAGGTTTCATGCCAGTTCCCCATGTTGGTTCCTTTAAGGCCACCTCTGGTTTTGTCTCCATCATAGTCTTTCAGCACTCTCATCACTTGCCTTTTTGCCTTGACTTGCCTCTTGTTGTGTAACTTTTTGTGGCTGAATTTGTCACTTCTTCCTTCATGTTGTCCCATGCTGCCACTGTCACTGTACTCTTCTGCTGTCTTCAGCTCACGTCCTCTTGTCCTCTAACTTTTTCTTTCCTTTTACCTCAGTACCCTTTTCCCATCTACTAACATCCTGTTTTCCAGTCTCGCACTGTTCTTTTTGACCTGACTAGACAATTCACTACTATCTACAGGTTCCATACACTGTCATGAAGTTCTGTATTCTCTTGCAGACTCTTGGCAAACTACTCCACATCCTTAGTGTCTTATGTTTTATGCATTCAAATGAAAGACTGAGGCATGGTATGTGTTCAAGTTGTTTACTGTACATAAACACATCAGGAGCTGTAACTGGAACATATAATCTGAACTTCATAAGCTTACTGACTGACTTATTACTTCTAACACACTCACATGTGCAGCTCCATTCAAGAGAGCACTCACTCTGAATGACTATACAAAATGGCACTGATCTGGCACGTGATCAGTAATTTATATGCACGTGCTCTCAGAATACACTGGCTGACTAGGCACAATATACACACTTTTATCTATATTTAGCACCTCACGGGTATTTCTCCCACTACTCTAAACCTGCTCCTGTTGCTCTTTCATGTTGTCCCATTCTGTTAGGCCTTTATTGCCCAAGGTTGGATGCTTACCTGCTAACCAAATGTCCAGACAAATGTCAAGTAACAACTGTCTGTCCTCCAGTCTTATGTACCTTAAAATGCCTTCCCAATGGTCACCGATTATAACTATTTAAGAAAACAGAGACTGAATTAAGCAATTGCAAGAGGAAAAATCTGATGTTTTTCAAAAATTATGTTAAAATGGGCTTGAATAATACATTATGTTCTTTCCATTTCTTAAATTTCATAACTGTCTTAAGTTTTTCCATTTTATGTTTTATCCTGCATTTGTTTATCTGGAAAATAAGCTAGTCCAGTGAACCTTTCTCAGCCATTATTCTAGTGTGAGGTAGGACTAAAGCATAGCAAATTACTGGATAAATGCCTTAGTAATTCATATATTTTTATTAACCACATATAGCAACACAACATAACACCTGTTAAAAACATGTAGCCGGATACAGGCTATAAACACACCACATATGGATATTGGTATATAGTGGACATATTTTGTAATGGGTTACAGAAGTAATAAAAATGAAACCACAGACTATTAAGCCAAACCACTTAACGGATATTATTGTGTGAATCAAATGCATAGCAGGTTATTTCCAGCTATGTAGACTTCTTAAAATATAATGGTGCAGCAAAGGTGATTGCTAGAGTTTTAATGATTGGAAGATGTGCAGACATGATCATTTTATAGGAGTGTGTCATCACTCAGCTCAGTAGCAGAGCTAGAAAGTATCTTGCTAAAGGAAGAACACATTAAAGTTTCAGGATAAGGACAGTATAGATGCATATTTGGCTGCTTAAATAAAGCCTAATCTTCTCTTGGTTAAAACAAATAATAGTTCTGAAAATACTATTTTGCAGACCTCCAAGAATTTGGTTATTTACTTAATTTGTTGTTTCCAGTGCAGACACTCCTGATAACCCAGTTGTATCATAGAAATAAAGCATTTATTGGCACTTAAGTCTAAGGTGGCACAGTGGTGTAGCGGTTAGCATTGTCGACTGGGGTGCATTTTTTGTGGCATTTGCATGTCCTCCCTGTGTTCATACGGGTTTCCTATGGGTGCTGTGGTTTCCTCCCGCATTCCAAAGGCATGCAGTAGGTGGAATAGACACTCTAAATTGGTCCTAGGTGTGAGTGTGCGCATGCAAATGTGTGTGGTGCACCCTCCAAGGAGGGTTGGGCCTTGGGCTAGAAACCTGAGGCTATAAAACCTGTACCTGGTGCAGAAATAATGAGTACTGAAGGGTGCTTGTTGCCTGTTGAACCACTAGGTGCTTAAGTAGGAGGGAGAGAGAGAGAGAGAAAAATGAAAGTTTAACATTTATTATTTTGCTCATTTTCTTACTTAGTTATCAAGTGACAAATCTTAGTTTACCTATATGTTGTTTCTTTCTACATCCAGCTAAAACCGCTAGCTTGTTATAAACATAGGTTGTCTTTTGGTGTTGAATATATTGTTAATTGTGACTTAAAGCTTGTCTTTGTGATTGACTTGCTTTTATTACTTTATTTCAAATAACGTGCCTTATTCAGACCATGTTGTGTTCCATTTAAAACTCCCTTATGTTTACCCCATGCAGTCTTTTACTATTTTTATTTAAATGGGTGCAACCCCGCCCCCCCCACATACAATCCATTATCTGATGTGTCCTTTTTACCCTTGTCAATCTCCATTACAATCTAGAGAGAAGATTGGGATATCTTGGTATAATGGTAGGGGAGACTTTCTCCCCACAAACCTATATATTTTTTGAGAACAGTCACTTTACTAAAATGTTTGCAGTTCAGAAATGCAACAAAATAAATGAGTTGAGCTTTAAGAATATCAATGTAAAAAGGTCTAACAATAAATCAACATAAGTGAGAAAACAAAACACAAAAAAGTGTGATTAAAATTTTATAATAAAACCCCTGAGTCTAGCTGGCAATGCTAGGTCATAAAGACAATGAAGGGGTTTGCCTATGCAAACGGTGGGAAGGGAGGGCAAAAAAGTGAGATTGTTATGGTTCGTAGCTCTAAACAGAACTGACAAATAGACATAACAAATGAGATATGAGGTCATAGCTTACTTATTAAATGTTAATTTTGTGTTATTCAAGAACATAAACTTATACAGGAATTCATTAATTTATTACAGTTGCATATTTCTTGCCTGGGTTCTGTTTCCACCATGCATTTAAACTGTGATCCCCAACTCTTTCCAATGGATTTTATCCATTAATCCATTATATTATCTGTCACATTAGTGCTATAGACTGTATATTGTGTAGCTTTCTCTCACATGCGGTGGTCCGTACATTGTTAGGATTACTCATTCACACCTGGTAAAGCCTTGTAGACTACAACCACCTAACTGCTGTGTCAGTCATATATCTATAGGTTTGCTTCCTTGTACTACACAGTTTTGTCACTCCTACATCTTTTATGCAATGTATCATAGAAATCCTTTCTTTAAGGGGCTCTGATTAAAGTATTTAAGTCCAGTCTAAGGAGTAACATAAATGTATTATCAGTTTTAAATGCTTTGCAACTCATATAAGGTGAGCTCACATAAATATATCATTAATTCCAGCATGGCTTGTTAAATACATACTTTATCAAAAACTGTTGACTCTGTTTCTAAATATTACTTTTTATTTGAAGCAAGAAAGTACTTCTTTTCTGGAGTAACCATAATGCTTTGGACTAGGTAAGCTATTTCTTCAGAAATGTACTGTATGCAGGTATAAACCAAATGAATCAAACCCAGGCACACAGAAATAATCTCATTAGTAGATCAATGCCTTAGTCTTTTTTATAAAACTATGGAATAAGTATGGCTTTTCTTTATTGATAGGAACTGTCAATAAATGCTAACATTTTCTACGTTACGCTGAATAAATTTTAAATCATTTACAGTTTTATTTTTCATATAGTTCTCCTGCATGTTTCATTATGCATGTGATATGCCAGTCAATAAATAAAAGTCCTTTAAATGCTTAGCAAATCCAGGGTGTGTGCGTGTGTGTGTGCGTGTGCGTGTGTGTGTGTGTGTGTGTGTGTGTGTGTGTGTGTGTGTGTGTGTGTGTGTGTGTGTGTGTGTGTGTGCATATATCTATGCATTGTGTTATCCTTTGACTGGTGAGCTACAAGGGGTGGTGTATTGGGGTTACAAGGCTACTAAGGGTATTTTATTGGGTAGATTATGATAAACAGTACTACATTGTACTAACTTTAATGTTTACGCAATACTGAATTCTATTAAATCTATAGGTATTTTGCCACTTGATGCACAACTAGCTACTCTAAGCTTGTTGTTGGTCAGGGTATTTGCTCTATGTTTACTGGTTTACAGGGTACAGTTTTATGGACTGTTCTATATGGAGATGTCCTATCCAGGTGCTTGACCGTATACAGAATACTGCATCTGCCCTACATTACAGCTTGCCTGATGTCTATACTGTGCCTGATGGAAGCAGCCATAAAAACAAACAAGCAAAACCAAGACAAATGAAATTCACATTTCATAGTTTAGACTGCAAGTGTTGTCAGCTTAAAATACAGCTTAATGGGTACGACCTTTGGATGCTGGAGGCCACAGGAGGAAGAGATCTGAACTGTTTATTACTGGCCTGCTTTGTTAATGGCAGAGAGGTATCCATTGTAAATTCCTGACCAGTAATGAAAACTTTAAGCATGTAATGAAAATACATTACTGACGGAAATGTACCATACTGTATTCATCAGGTTAGAAGGAAAATGATGTCCTGTCTGTGCCAGGAGGGAGGGTACTGGAGAAAAGAAGTACTGATGAGTGAGGGAAGCCATTTACTAAATTTGCACAACATCTCCAGAGTGATTTTGAAGTCGAGTAGAATTCTATGAATTATATAAAGTAACCTGAGGAAGAACATAGTCAGGCCTGAGGATCACTACACTTTTGACAATGAATTTTGAAGCTTGGGCAGATGGGCAAGTCAGCATGTAAGTTGTAACAAGACTAATGAAAGCTGGGCATGATTATGAAGGGTATGTTTGGGGCCTAAGCGTATGCTCTGATATTTAAATGTGTCTACAAGGATCAAAGATAAGAAGGGGCATAGGAAGAAAGTTTTTAACAGTACCAAAAATCACAGGTTAGTTTTCGATATCTTAACCATAGCTTATTGCTATGGAAATAACAATATCAGCTTACAGAGAGGAGAGTAGGTTTCCTATGTGCCAGTTGTAATACGCTTTAGTATATCATCAGCCAACTTAAATAACTTTGTTCTAGGGAGAGTAAAAGAGAATAAAAAAATAATATTCTTGTCCTTAGTATACAATCTCGGAAAGTGCAACAGTTTTCATTGCGGTAACATAGGAAAAATAATTACCATATCAAACAGTTAAGCTGATATTTTTGAGATAGTCACTATTTGAGAAGCCTATATTGGATAATTGTTTGATGAAAATCAGCTAGTGTCCTAGTGGGACTAACTGGGTGAACAAAGGATATAGATATATATATATATATATATATATATATATATGTATATGTAGATAGACAAGTAGATACATAAATAACCAGATACATTTTACATTCACCAGAGCCATCTAATGCAGCAACCATTGTATATCTTATGATTGCATTCTGTAGGATGAAGAGTGGTAGAGATACTGCAATAAGGATGACATCTACATTGAGCATCCCCAAGTATGCAGTAGTTCTTTCTGTAATTTAGTATTTGGATGTAAATCCATCTACAACCCCTTTTCCTATTTTTGCACATGGGGTTGGGGTGTCACTTCAACACTGACAATCACCTATAGCCAAGGTTCACAGTGCCAGGTGGCTAGCCCTGCCATAGATCTTCTTCTATACCATACATTCCCATGCACACTCACACCTATGGCCAGTTTAGAGTGTCCAGTCCACATACTACATGTCTTTGGAATGTGGGAGGAAACCAGAACACCCAGAGGAAATCCAAACACAGGGAAGACATAAAAACTCCATTTGCAAATAATGCTCTAAATTATTCTGAATGTGACAGACAGAAGAGTTATGGACAGGTAATTGTCAGAAAATGGTGGTTTACGTTACTGATCAGTGGTTGCGGATTTCCTTTCAGGCAGTATTATATCTGTAATAATATGGCAAGAGTGAGACTAAAACATAGCTGGGGACTGCGTGAAGAACCTGAACAGTTCTTTACATATTTTAAATATTTAGAGTGAAGTGGGTTATAAAGACTAAAGTTGATGATAAGCATTTAGTTAAAGTGGGTTAACAATCTTTCTGGAAATGGTTTTAAAGCAAAAGCTATGAAAAGAACAGTAATAGTTTGCTGCACTAGTAGGCGCATTGATATTTGTGCAGTGGGGAAAGGGGGAATACAGATGTCTTAGTAGGGAGTTTGTACTTTGAGAAAATCAGATAGCATTGGTGGTAGCTGGCTCTGCCACAAGGGAATGGTATAGAATTTATTTTATGACTGTATTTTTTTAGTTTCTTTATGGTAGGGTTGCTGCAATTCAGACACTTCTTGTAATGATAATATGTGAACTGCACTTTTGCAGTGCAGTTTTCACATACGAGTAGAAGGTTTGTGTTATGATGGTTAATGTCATTAGAGATTCATGGGTTTATGGTTAGATATTAGGCATGCAGTCCATGAGACCATTGATGCACCTAACTCATATTCCCGGTTGTCCCAAGGCATCGTGTAGCTAAATGACTTGCTCAAGAACACACAGCAGGCAAATGAAGGCTGGGGGAATCAACCCCCATAAAAAAGACTTGGGGCATTAGCAGCTTAACCACTTAATCATCTCTGTTAACTGCCAGCTTCAATAGCTTGAGCCCACAGGTCTCAATCTAATGTACCTGTTCTCTGCAGTTCAGTGCACTACCACTGTACAATGGCAGTTTTCCTTCTATGATAGCCAAGGCCTCCAAGTTTCATATTTTCTTTTAGGGTCTGTGAGGATGGTCATGCCATGGTCAATCATTGTGTTGTAGACAGCATGTCTTGCAGGGATAGAAAGTGTCCTGAATAGTGATTATGGTGTATTCATAGAGGAACAATCCCTGTATAGGTACAGAGAAGTGTAAATGAGAGACCAATATATCAGCTGTGTGGCAGTTAGTGCTGATGATTAAGGCTACAGACTGTTGAAATGCTGCTCCTTAGCAAGGGTGCAGAATTTGAATCCTTCTGCTTGCTGTGTCACCCTGAAAAGGATCAGATCTGTCCACTCCTTTTGTGTGTGTGTGTGTGTGTGTGTGTGTGTGTGTGTGTGTGTGTGTGTGTGTGTGTATATCTATATATATATATATATATATATATATATATATATATATATGTCATAAAGAAAACATATATATTATTTTTTACATGGAAGGAAGGTTTAGTAGGCTATGACTGTGGCAGGAATCATTTTAAAGGAACTTGGGAATGGCACAGGAGAGTGGTCACTAAGAGAATTTGGAAGTAGGAAGTAAAACGACAGCATAAAATCAATTTGGAGTTGGTGTATTTAAATTTCTAGGAGTGTTGGGGACACAGTCCTTCACATGGGGTATAAAGGGACTTTGAAGTGCCTTACTACAATAATTCTGGTCTTCCATGTATATTACACAGGAAAACAGAATGTTGAGTAAGTGCCCAGTGAATTAGCTGGTATAAATATTTATACAAGTATATATTATAAATATAGATATAGATAGATAGACAGGGAGAGAGAGAGAGAGAGAGAGAGAGAGAGCTGTAGTTCCTGTGGTACAAAGATTGATTAGCATAGCTCTAACCTGTTACCCTGCGAATGACTAACACACTTAATCAAACATTGTTCCCAGGTTTCCAGTGAAATGTGATTGTGGGTGCAGTGTGTTCACCTTGTTAACAAGTGGGTATTATAAAATCTGGCATTTGGCTTAATTACCTTGTCTCACATTTGCTGTCAGTGTAATGTAGTTTGAGAGTACTGCACGCCCAAATACAAGTATCCCAGTTTGAAACCTGTGGACACAAACTAAGAGTTGAGAACTGGTACAATATTTAAGGTGTTTATCTCTGCAACACAAGGTCAGTGTTTCATTCTCATCTTTGGTCAGTATCTGGTCATTGGTTAGGCTTGTAATAGTCTGCAGACTGATTGCCAATATTTACTCATGAACCTTTATCTGCATGTAATTCTATCTATCTCTATGTAGCTATATCTATAAATAAATAACTATATATATATATATATATATATATATATATATATATATATATATATATATATATACACATATATGCACACACATATGCATATATGTATGTGCATATAATAGGTGTAACTGGATTGATCTAAACAACATAAGATCCGCAGTAAAATGATCAACAGAAAAATATCTAAACTGAAAAATGCTAACAAAAGTGAAGTTGCCCTAGGGTTGGGTTTATACACTTTCGCCACTGTTGTGCAACCTCATAGTTGGTATATATAAATAGCAGGGCATGTGAATAGGGTACAGAGGGCTTGCTTTCCTGCCAAAAGATTGAAAAATGTGACATATTTAAATTTTTTTTATATGTGGCTAGATTATCTGACAAAAAAAAAACAATTTTCTCAATGTTTTTGCTGGAGCTCTGTCTGTCTATGCATTGTATATGTCATCTTTGTCTCTGTCTGTATGCGTGTTTTTTTAATATAAATATATATGTATGGAGTCTGTCATATAATCAAACTTCCAAAATTTTGAACACCATATGTTCGAACTTGGAAGTTCGAAATATGACAACAATGAAACCTCAGAACAGCAAATTTTTTCCCAGAGAAACAATTCACTGTTCGAAAAAACACACACACAACACAAGCACACCAAAAACCTAATAAACCTACACTACACCTTACATACACAACTATCTATGCAGTAAGCTTAACCAAAGCCCCAATCCTAAAGTCCGTCACTATCGCACATTTACCTTACCCGCACCCTAACCCTAAAGTCTGTCACTTTTGCACACTTACTTTACCCGCACCCTAATGCCAACGGCCGTCACACTCACACATTTACCTTAACCCAATCCGTAACTTTTGCACCACCGTACAAAAAATGTCGAAGCCATGGAAACAGTCAAACCAAATTGTTTCCCTGGGAAAGAATTCAAATTTCTGCGGCTTTTGACATTTCAATTTTTCAAACTTCCCCATTCGAGCTTCCAATACTCGACATTTAAGATGGTCATTTAAATAACAGGTACCCTATATATATATATATATATATATATATATATATATATATATATATATATATATATATATATATATAAAATGTGTGTGGGTTTCTGTGTGTGTGTCTATGTGTGTGTGTGTGTGTGTGTGTGTGTATATATATATATATATATATATATATATATATATATATATATATATATATATATGTATACAAATGAAAAAAAACGGCAGCAGCAGTCAACAAATATGGCAATATATAAAAATACTCGGACATAAAAAGTAAAAGAAGTATTTATTATGAACAATAAGTGCTTTCGCTTAGTAGCTTCATCAGACCATAAGAACACAGTGGCAAGCATTTTAAAAAGTTTGTATAAACCAATCACATAAAACTTTGGAAAATGACATCACATCCTTGGAATCAGCTGCATGATAAGATACAGCCCCTAGTGGATACATTAGTATCAAAAAAAGTAACCACTAAGTCATATATACATTGTATCTAACATTCTAAAACAACTAAGCAGCTTGCAGAAACTCTCAACACATATCATATGTATCGTTTGTTTTTGGTTACTCAGTTATCACTAGCTACCAGTCTTAAATAGACTGATCTATATTATATATAAAAATACATTTCACTGTTTGTAGCAAGACATACATTGACAGAAATCTTTTTTGTGAATGTAAAATCTCTTGTTCAGTATATATTTCTCGGAGGTACAGGCCAACACGGAAGGACTGTGGCTGACCAAGTTCGCAGATGACTGCAAACTGGGCGCCATAATTGACTCTCCAGCTGACACAAGCATCCTCCAAAAGGGCCTCATAGAAACAGACAACTGGTGCCAGAGCCATGGCCTCAAGCTAAATACCAAAAAGTGTATAGTCATCCCCTTTGGCAAAAACAAAGTGCCCACAAATTACCACATAGGTGGTAATCCATTAAGTACAGAAGAAGTAATTAGGGACCTGGGGACCCAAGTTGATAGCAATCTCTCATTTGACAACCACGTGGCCAAAGTGGTTAGAAAAACATTTTATATAGCCCACCTAATCATGAAGGGATTCGCATCTAGATCAGAGGAGGTCATCGTGCCTCTTTACTCATCCCTCATCAGGCCCATAATTGAGTAAAATGCCCCTTTTGGGATGTACCTTACCAGAAACCTGCAGCAACTGGAAAGCCACCAAAAGTACCTCACCAAGAGGATCAAAGGGCTCAAACAGATGCCATATGCTGCCCAGTTAAAGAAACTCCAGCTCTACTCAGTGGCATACCGCCTGTTCAGAGGCGATCTGTGCCTGACGTATAAAGCCATGTCCAACCCGGAATTAATGGACATGCTGCACCTCAGAAAATCCAAATCCCATCGAGCTACGCGCTTGAGAGACTTGAACCTCAGCACTGAAATAAATAGGATATGCTGGAGGGACAGATTCATAACCCAGAGGCTCCCTTCACTCTGGAATAAAATCCCAGTCCAGGTTAGGCAGAGTCCCTCATTGACTCTCTTCAAGAGGAATCTTGATGAGTGGATGGGAGATCATAGGTTTACCCCGGGTATCACTTCTGTGTCACTGTTAGACAGAGGCACAGTATACTAACCTCGAAAAAGGGCATAGCAAAATAAATTTAAAATGGGTGGCGAAAGCCAAACACATTTTGGCTAGGCTTATAAATGCCCTAGGGCACATAGCCTAGTATGAACCTATGAACCTATAAAAGTATATGCAGATAATCACTGTGTATGTGTGAACACAGACTGTTGATGGCAAGAAATACAACAGGCCTGTTTGAAGATACAAAGAAATAATACATATATATATATGTATATATATGTGTATATATATATATGTATATATATATATATATATATATATATATATATATATATATATATATAATCTATCGCTGTAACTCAAATACTCAATCTACTTTATATAAACACAGGCTGTTGATGGCAAGAAATAAAACGAGCCAGTTTAAAGGTATAAAGAGATAATATATATATATATAAAAGCCCCACTGTGCATTTAAATACATGTCTCTATAGACAGTAAACACATCTGTCATTCAAACATGCATTCTAACATAACAAATATTAGTTGTTATAAACCAATGTCAACTAATATATGGAAACAGTGTTCTTGTCACATCATATAAATATAATCACTAACGTGAGCAATCTATCACTCTAACAATTAAACGACACATATATTTACAAACCAATTAGACTTTCCATAGGTTTGTAAGTATAAAAAATGATCATTAAAAAATAACAGTATACTATTGGCAGTATCATAAAATGACAAACTTATTTAGCAATAAAACGTCAAAACTGAGATGCACAAAACATAATTCTTTACCCATCGTGCATTAATAATAACTAAAATCAAAGGTAAATTATGTAAAAATCAATCCTCTATACTTGATGGGTATAAAATACCCAAACCAACCATAAGTATAGCAGTGAAGCTTTCATATAAAAGCGCTAGAAATAAGCTTCAAATACACAAGCGCAGGATGCACAAGCATAAAAAGTAGTGCTAAACTGTCTCATCCCAGCAATACTAAGCAACAAAAAGCTCAAATTCACCGCGGATCACAACCATAGCAGACAAATCTACCAACCAAAACACCCAGACCAATAAATATCAAATGATCACCTCCAATTACAAAACAGATTCCCATATATGCAGCATTAGAGGGTATCAGTGAAAACATGTTTGTTGTAATTATGAGCATGAAACAACAATGCAATGCACAATAAACAATGCCAAAGACATTAACACTTGACTGATATTATTATTTGCAGAATTAACTGGCGTTCCTCAAAAATATATAAATTATACCAGATATTATTATAAAAAAATAATAAAATCATTTATAATGTTAAATAAATGCTATATATATGTCACTGACTAGCTGGTATACCAATGTGAACTTGTCACATGGCACCAAAAATACGGTGTCATCAACAACTAAATCCCAAATACTTACAATACCGAAGACCAGAATCCTGAGACCAGATACCTGAAAGATGAGAAGACCGGAAGATCAGAAGCGCAAATTTCAAAATCGCGAAGTACGGAGATGTCAGGAGGTTAGGTAAGTATCTATGTTTGGTTGTGTTGGATAGGGGCTTTAGTGTGTGTGTAAGTGTGTGTTGAGAATGTGATGTTTGTGTGTGCGGGGAATGTTGGTGTGTGTTGGTGTTTTTGTGTGTTTGTATAGTGCGATCTTGGAGTTAGAATATTTAAGTAGAGTGGTTGTGGGGAGCACAACCCCCCCACAACATGGGGTGGTGCAGGGGGGCTTGACCCCCTGCTTTTATGTAGTGTAAGTTTGTGTGTTTGCATTTTGGGTGAAGGTGTGTGTATGTATATGTGTGTGGTATATGTTTAGTGTAGTGTTCGGTATTTTAAATTTCATGTTTCTTATTTTCTGGTCTTCTCATCTTTCGGGTATCTGGCTTCGGGATTCCGGTCTTTAGTATTGTAAGTATTTGGGATTTAGTAGAGATCCTACAGAAGCATAGTAAAAAGTGTGTTTGGTAGTTTGGTGTCATTATATGTGGAGGGGATGTTATTTTCATGTGATTTGTATTGTTAGATGTTATGAAATTCAGTGTTATGGGTTTTAGATGTTTTGGGTTTTAGATGTTCTGGTCTCAGTGTTATGAAATTAGATGTTATGGGTTTTAGATGTTTTGAAGGGGACCCATATACATATATAAATATATATATGTATCTATATATATATATATATATATATATATATATATATATATATATATATATATATATATATGTGTGTGTATATATGTATGTATGTGTATATCTATATCTATCTATGTGTGTATGTGTATATATATATATATATATATATATATATATATATATATATATGTATATATGTATATATATACAGAGCTACCACACTAAAAAAGCAAGGAAGAACTAAGACTGATATACTACAAAAACTTCATAAATCTATACACTATTAAGAAGGCCAAAAAACTGGAAAAATAACACCCAGAGACTAAACAGGAGTTACCCCGAAAATCTGGTCATCAAAATCAAAAATGAGATTGCGATCCTCAGAACGACCAGGTTCAGACCCATTCTCAAGTATGGATTTACTCCCAAACAAAGATCTGGAGCAGGAGACAGTGGCATAGACAGACTCAGCAGCTACCCAGTCCCCATCAGCAGGGACATGAATGCAATTAAAGGCATTCTTATGGCCAATTGGAATATCATCAGAGCTAACGGAGGCCTCAGGAAAACACTAGGCGATAACCCCACGTTCTACTACAAGAGGACAAGAACTCTGAAGAGTATATTTGAAAGGAATGACTATAACCCTCCACCCAGCAGTGAAACACCTCAGATTGGCATGTTTTCTTGTGGGCGATGTGTAGTGTGTCCACACATTCTGACCGGAACCAACTACCGCTTCCCTCATAACAGGATCCTAGTATCCCACAAAAGGCATTTTGACTGCCACGCTGACTTTGTGGTTTACTCTGTGGTCTGTACCACCTACGGCAGCTTCTATGTAGGAAAAACAGTCAGGAGTTTGTCTGACAGGGCAAAGGAACACCTTGCTGCCATTAGGAATAAAGACAGCACTAACGCACTGGGACAACACAGTCAAACCTGCCCTAACTTCAATAAATTCTGTTTCTTTGTCCTAGAGCAAATAGACCAGTTCTTTGGCGATAGCGAGGCCTTGCTTGAACTTAAGGAACTGAGGTGGCAAATTTTGCTTAATGCTGAGACTAAACCAGGACTCAACGAGAATGTTAACTTGAAATATGCGCTCAAATGGAGCAATTGAGGATGAAACAACTTGCAGAGAGAAGCTTAAATCAGGAAGCCAATGAGCACAGCTACTCCATGTTAATATGTAGGTATATTCCCCTTGCTAACCAGCAATCTGTTTGTTAACCCTGCTCAATAATTATATTCCTAACAGACACCCTCAGCTGTGTCTGCTATTGGTCCAAGTTGTCACGAACCTACATGTGGATTGGTCCTTTCTTGATCCTGTTTTACATAGCAATTAAATGGCTCTATTGTTTGTGTGCTATATATTTCTCTAAAGTTTGATATTTTGTTACTCTGAAGAAGTTCGAATCAACAATAAACGGACGAAAGCGCTAAGGAACAGTTCAGTCTTGGGGTGTTATTTTTCCAGTTTTTTGGCCTTCTTAATAGTGTATAGATTTATGAAGTTTTTGTAGTATATATATATATATATATATATATATGTGTGTGTGTGTATATATATATATATATATATATATATATATATTATATATATATATATATATATATATATATATATATACACACACACATACATATATATATATATATATATATATATATATATATATATAAATAAATATACATGTGTGTATGTATCTCATAAAGAAAGATGTATATTTTATATTATCATTATTATTTTCATTTCTTGCTGTTATTTAGCTTTACCGTTAAGCAGCCTATTTTGGGTTTCCATTACCCATCATTCTTATTGACTGTCTGCCAGAAAAGGTACTGGGATGAATGTTAATAACTATTTATTTATTTGGCATTTGTTAACTGGGTTGGTCCAACTGAACCAAGGGCTCATTTTCTGTGGAGAACCTAGGTGAAAAGCTCCAACAAAATACAGACATGCATAATACATACAGTAACATAATGGTCAAGAAAATACAATCACTTAACATGAAGAGATAAGCTCCAGTGTATAGCATAGAAACTCAGTAAACATGAAGATTCCATAACAATAATATACAACAAACAAGTGGTACACTCCGTTGATTAACTAAAGAGACATAGTTTCAGAATATATTCCATCCTTATGATGCAAGAGGGCAAAATCACAGTTACCTGTCAGAGAGTAAATGAAATGGGAGGAGATAATTCTAATAGAATAGCAGAGCAATATTAATTATCTCAAGGAACTAAATTATCTAACATTACCAAACTCATTAAAAGTGTAAGAAAAAGGTGTCAGATTTACTTTCTTTGGAGTATTTTGGGCATTTCCTCAATTTTGCTGTTTGTGTACAAATAAAACTTATTTTTTTCTTGTTTTTATTGGTGTTTTGCAAACACTGGGCAGTCATTTGACACATGAGCTATCTTAAGAGTTCTTTTCATGTGCACTTTATACTAGCAATGCTTTGTTCAGCAAAATTAATGTGCAAATGTGTTCTCTGCTGCTGGTAAGCATTTTAATGGTCTTATTTGTGTCCTCACTGCTACACCGTTCTGGGGGAAGTACAAATGAAATCATTTTATTCACAGTGCACTCTACCAGAGCTAGGAGCAAGTAAATTAAATTGGTCTGTTGTTATAAAGAAAATTGATTTTTATCACTGCAGTTCCAAACCATGACCTTTGTTTAAAAGAACAGCTGAGAACAAAAAAAAAAAAGCTGTGAGCACACTAGGATGGCAACATGTACACTCAGGGTTTTTATTGGGATGGAATAACTTGAGCTTATTAAAACATAGCCTCTGGGTAAATCAGCAGATTACCTAAAGGTGATTGGTTTGTCAAGTAAAATAATTGTGTGCTAGAAATGAGGAAGGGTCCAGTCATCTATGCTGTCTGTAAAATCTGCAGACCTATTTGGGTCATAGGTTTTGCTGCTGAAATGACTTACAGTAAAATACAGGTTCACTGTATGCATCATCCATTCTTTCTGTGAATGCCCCCTGTTGAACTGTCATCGAGTGGCAGCTGCCCCCCACCCCAGAGTTGCACATAAGAGCTCCCCTTGCTGAAATCTCTAAGCAGACTTATGATGAAATGTGCATTATTTGTGTCATTTAAATTTTTTCATTCCTGCATCATCCTGCATTTGCCTTGTTGTGATGAAGCCATCTACAGAGTCACGGGTAAATTGCCTGTGACTTAAGATTTATATTTGAAAGTTTTTCTACTTAGAAAGTAAAGGGATCATATTATGACTCTGTGAGGATCTTTTCCACATTTGACTGTCATTGACCTCTGTTCTGATGCCATGCCATTATGTTGACTAAAGTCATTATATTTCAGCGGCATGCAAGTACACAGAAAGGAATGGGGTCATTTTTGTTTAAATTATGCTAAATTAAATAAATAGGACAGGGCCTGGTCAGGTTTCACTAATAATGAGATTTTTAGCTATTGTGTCGACTTGCCTGGCCCTTAGTAAATGTATCCTAATCTAGGACATTTTGAGTTCTGGTATCATCTCTGATCTTCATTTCTTGACATACTTTCAAACAACTAATGTATGTCTACTGTTACAACTTTTCAGCTGGACAATAACTGCAAAGAAGGTGGAAAGTAAAGTATCTGTATTTATTTGTTAGAAAATCAGAAGTGCGGCAGTGCTTTACTGTTCACAGGATCACAAAAACACAAAAGAAGTTGTAGAACGATGATAAAACGCCAAATAACCACGGAACACAGCACAGACTGCACTAATTAATCCTTTAATAATTCTGGTAACTCGGCCTTCGTCTTCTCACGGAATACTTTGTAATATTTTTTGTAATATGTTTTAAAAGAATGTTAAGCTGGGTAGGAATCAATGAAGTTTGATATGTATTTTGAAATATCTGAATATTCAAAAGTTAATTGATTAATTAAGCAGCAATGAGCAGTTGCTTAAATATGACTGCTGTTCTTGTGCGAAGTATTCCGTGAGAAGGCGAAGGCCGAGGTACCAGAATTATTAAAGTATTAATCAGTGCAGTCTGTGCTGCGTTCTGTGGTTATTTGGTGTGTTCACAAGATCAGCAAAACAAAACCTGGCAAACTCTGACAAGATCTTACTGGATACACCCTGGAGCAAGATCTGAAATAAAGCACGTTTTTGTCTTCATAAACAGTTTTAAGTCTGTATGTACCACGTACAAATAAATATGGTGCATATTCATCAGAATAGAGGTGCTACTAAATGGCTTGATTGTGGCACTAGGTTAACATCAGAAGGGGCAGAGGGAACATCACAGTTAGTTCTCCTAGGACACTCAAGACCCTAAAGAACTATCATCTTGTCTATTGCTGGTCTCCATTTATCAGCCTGGATAATTAACTGCTTATAGATTCAAGAAGTTGAAATGATTTGAATTTACTACAGTATGAGTAAAGTGCAGCCTGCATGAAGAAATCATTCTCAAAGTCACCTGAAGATGATAACTCTGGGCCATTTTTACACACATGCATGTTATTGCGTTATTATGTAGCCACTTACTATAAACCTGATTTATCAATCCATTAGAAAACAATCACATAAGAAAAAAAAAACTCTTCATCATCTTCATCTTTGCTTCATTTCTCATATTCCTGTTAGCAATCTAGGTGGTTATTAATATTTTTTTACGTCTTATACCCTTAAATGGGTTCTTGAAGGCTGCCACACTGATGTTATTGCGTTTCCACCTCTGAAATGTAACTGTTTGGGAACACACAATGCGTTATTGTCCTCCCTCTTTACTGGTCATATCTTAATACTGCTTGTTAAGGCTCATAGCTTCAGATGTTTCATTTGTAAACTTACAACTTACTGGCCTCCGAAAGCTAAACTGCCATAACCTCAAGTTGATTTGTTCTAGTGTGTGTGTGTGTGTGTGTGTGTGTGTGTGTGTGTGTGTGTGTGTCTGTGTGTGTGTGTGTGTATATGTATATATATATATATATATATATATATATATATATATATATATATATATGTTTGTTTGTCTTTCAGCTTTTTCCCGGTAAGGGGTTGCCACAGCTGAAATCTGGTCTGCTAATGATTGGCAGTAGATTTTTACAAAACGCCGAGGTGCCAGCTTGTCACCCAACCTTCAATGAAGGCACGCCCATTTACGCACGCATGCCTTTCGAATGCGACCCAACCGTGGGGAGGACATGCGGACTCCACACAGAAGGCACTCCCAAGCTAAGCCGAGAATCGAACGGGAGAACCTCTTGCTGTGAGGTAACAACGCTACTGCCGTATCACCGCGGCATTCATATATATACACACACACACACATATACACGTGGATCTATTTTGGATTTTCAAATGCTCAGAATTACACCACACCACACAAAATATGAAGACCAAATCACTAAAATAACAGAACACTAGAAAGCACAGAAGACCTTGAATACATACTTTTTAGAGGGTCCAGCCTCCCTGCACCCTAATACCCTTTGCTAATTAGTATACCATTTCTGAGATCACACTACAGCCGGGAAAGGGCAGAACCCTAATTCCCATTGTACCACAATCTTACACAACTATTGCCCACCACCTTTCGATGTGTTGTCTTTGTGTTCTGGTCTAGATGTTTTGTGTGTTAATGTTTTGAATGTTTGGCAACCTACATTAGACCCAACTATAAATATATAAACATGTGTGCGTGTGTGTGTGGGTTTGTATAATGAGTGGGAGAGCATTTATGTGTGGGGGAGTGCATTTGTGTGTGTGTTGGTAGATTAAGGTTAGACTGAGAGGTAGGTTAAGGGAATGGTCTTGTGCAGTCTTGTACAGTAGTAGTGTTACAAAAGGGGTTTTCCTAAGGTAAAACTCAACGTTAGGGGAGGGCAGGATAAAGGTTAGGTTTTGCACACATAGGTAAGGTGGGTATTAAGAAGAACACAAGGTAAAACCACCCTGTAAAACCTAGAAGTTTAAACAGATCAGGGATCACAAAAAAGTTAATAAGTAAATAAATCAATAAATAAAATCAGACATTAAAAGCCCTATACATCTGAGTACAGTGGTCAGTGCATACTTTGAAAGGCTCAGTCAACATGCAACAGCCAGGGAAATAAGGGGTTATCCAGCTTAGTAAACTAGAATAACATGTTTCCCAAGTCATGCAAGGCTCTCTTTTACACTGTTTGGGGCCTATTGAAATATACTGTAAAAGTAATACTTTAACATGACCTGGTCAAGGCATTTGACACAATATCTCACTCGGGCATTGTTGACAAACTCAAGAGGTCACGTACAAACCTGTATGTCACCCAGTGGATAGCCATCTGGCTCACAAACAAAACCCAGGAAGTTAGAACAGGAGTCCACCTCTACAAAGAGGTCAGTCTCAAGTGGAGTCCCTCAAGGATCAGTCCCTGGACTACTCCTTTTTGGTATTGACTTCTCAGAAGTCAAAGCCAATGTCAGTGGTCTCTGGATGACTAACTTTGCAGGTGGTTGCAAATTAGGAGCTGTCATTGAATCTCACACTGACACAAATGTTCTCCAGGAGAGGCTGATACAGACAAACAACTGGTGTCAGAGTCCTGGACTAAAACTAAATGCCAAGAAATGCATAATAGTATCCTTTGGGAAGTCATCCATCCCTGGTAACTATCATGTGGATAGCACACCGCTTAAAGTTGACCCAGTAGTCAGGGACACACACAGATAGCAATTTAGCCTTTGATTATCACATGTCTATAGTGGTGAATAAATCATTCTGTGTTGCACAACTTATAAACAAAGGTATGGCATCTAAGTCCATGGAAGCCATTATTCCACTGTATTCAGCATTCATCAGACCTATTATTGAGTACAATGACCCATTTGGTATGTCCCTAACCAGGCATGTCCAACAAGTGGAACGTCCACAGAGGTTCCTCACTAAAAGAATACAGGGCATAGTAATATGTCCTATGCAGGCCACCTCAAGGCTGTGTCCTTTTATTCTGTCTCCTGTAGGCTTTTGAGGGGAGATCTATGCCTGGCATATAGGGCATTGTCAGACCCCACTCTGGACCTCCTGCATATCCAGAAAACAAACAGTACCAGAATTACCCATTCTAAAGACTTAAACATTGCCTGTGATATAAATAGGACCTGCTGGAGAGATAGGTATGTATCCCAGAGACTACCCCATCTATGGAACAGGCTCCCCATCCATTTGAAGTAGAGTTCCACCCTAATCCAATTCAAGTGCAACTTGGACAATTGGATGGGAAACTAAAAATTCATCCCTGGTTTGGCACCTATGTCTCTGATGCAAACAGGTAACCTGTAAAGGTTCATTTCCCAGGCCCATGCTTACACTTATCAAGGGTATCATAACTTGTCAGAGATTTGGGATGCATGGCTAGGCTAAAAGAGGCCCTTGTGGTCGTTATTGTAGAGCAAAACAAAAGTGGTTCCACATGGCAGAAAGTTAATATAAAAGAACTTTAATACAAAACGCGAGTGCTTTCGCGAATAACATTCGCTTCTTCAGACTGTTTTTGTTTTGCTCTACAATTATTGATTTTCTTTACTTGGTCCCCTGCTCTACTCAGAGGTTTGTTCACTTTTACCTTGTGGTCATTAGCCTAGTAAACACCTATGAACCTATGTTACCCAAATTTTGTGTAAATTTCATCTTTTTATAGAGCAAAAGGACAGGTAGGGCACCTTTGCAGTGACAGGGTACTCTCCTTTGCAGTGACAGGGTACTCTTGGTTGATACAGACTGTGAAAGGATGTGTGGCAACTCATTGACAGTGCTAATATCACACTGCAACATCACTCTGGAGAAAAAACAATGTGTAATTGTGACCGCAGCAAGAGCTGAGAAGAGCTTCCTAAACTACTGCAATTTTGTAATGGGTCCTACAATGTGGTGGATACAGCCCTGATACCTGCACTCATGTAAATATAAGATCACATATATTCAGGAGTAAGGGGAAGCACTGCCCCCTCCCCCAGAGTTCTAAGATTTCAGAAATATAAAGCTGCAGGATATAACTAGAATGAATTTGACTAAACTAATTCCATATTCCCATTCTCCTATTCTGAATACAGTCATATTGATTAAATCCCTACTCTTGTATCCTTACTGACTTACCTAGCAATAATATGCAGGAATGTGTAATAATTGAACTTGCAGGTATTCATAGATAATGAAATAACATTTTATAACTAGTAGCATGTTAAAATGAACAAAGTAGGTTTAGCACCTTGATGATGTATGGTCATTATTTATTTATGCCTTTCTCCTCCAAGAAGAAATTTGTAGTGAAAGAAAAAAAAAATACTAAAATATAAAAAAAAAAAAAAAAGCTTAACATTGAAGTGGGAGTTGTCTTTTTCAGGTATATCTAAAATAAATTAATATTCAAACAGAAAACTCAGGTCCTTAGAGATGATCAAGACAAATGTTTACTGGTCTTTAGGTAATAATTTAAAACAAACATTGGTGAAAGGGCCGTTTCAAAACTTGGATCTGCTGTCTGGAACCATCTTCCTTCTGAAATCAAGATGTATAATACACTTGCTATGTTTGCTTTCTTTAAAAGAACATTTTTTAAAAGAAACTGCTTTCACATCCTTTGAAGAGAATGGTTAAAACAGTTGCTCTCATAAAGTACTAGAAACTAATGTGTACAGATATTTCCTAATGTAGTACTAGTGACTTACCGCTGCTAGATATGGAAATAATATTTTGTCTTTTCTGTTAGGAATAAACCAAAAGCTGCAATTATTATAAATATCATATTATGTAAGTAGTTCATAGGTTCATACTAGGCTATCTGCCCTAGGGCATTTATGAACCTAGCCAGAGTATGTTTGGCTTTCGCCACCCATTTTAAATTAATTTTGCTATGCCCTTTTTCGAGGTTAGTATACTGTGCCTCTGTCTAACAGTGACACAGAAGTGATACCCGGGGTAAACCTACGATCTTCCATCCACTCATCAAGATTCCTCTTGAAGGGAGTCAATGAGGGACTCTGTCTAACCTGGACTGGGATTTTATTCCAGAGTAAAGGGAGCCTCTAGATTATGAATCTGTCCCTCCAGCATGTCCTACTTATTTCAGTGCTGAGGTTCAAGTCTTGGAGCGTGTAGCTCGATGGGATTTGGATTTTTTGAGGTGCAGCATGTCGCTTAATTCTGGGTTGGACATGGCTTTATACGTCAGGCACAGGTCACCTCTGAGCAGGCGGTATGCCACTTAGAAGAGCTGGAGTTTCTTTAACCGGGCAGCATATGGCATCTGTTTGAGCCCTTTGATCCTCTTGGTGAGGTACTTTTGGGGTCTTTCCAGTTGCTGCAGGTGTTTGGTAAGGTACATCCCAAAAGGGGCATTGTACTTAATTATGGGCCTGATGAGGGATGAGTAAAGAGGCACGATGACCTCCCCTAATCTAGATGTGAATCCTTTCATGATTAGGTGGGCTATATAAAATGTTTTTCTAACCACTTTGTGCACGTTGTCAAATGAGAGATTGCTATCAACTTGGGTCCCCAGGTCCCTAATTACTTCTTCTGAACTTAATGGATTACCACCTATGTGGTAATTTGTGGGCACTTTGTTTTTGCCAAAGGGGATGACTATACACTTTTTGGCGTTTAGCTTGAGCCCATGGCTCTGGCACCAGTTGTCTGTTTCTATGAGGCCCTTTTGGAGGATGCTTGTTTCAGATGGAGAGTCAATTATGCTGCCCAGTTTGCCATCATCTGCGAACTTGGTCAGCCACAGTCCTTCTGTGTTGGCCTGTACCTCCGAGAAATATATACCGAACAAGACAGGTCCTAGGACTGAGCCTTGTGGGACGCCACTTGTAACTGGTTTGGAGTCTGACATGGCTCCAGCAATTCTAACCATGTGGGTTCTGTCCTTGAGCCAGTTTGCAACCCATCTAGTGACATAGGGGTTTATATTTAAGCTGGTGAGCTTATCTATAATGCCCGAGTGGGGTATTGTATCGAAGGCTTTTGTGAGGTCCAGGTAGGCTGTGTGGACCACCTTCCCTTCGTCAATGGCCTTGGTGACTGTTTCAAAGAAGTCGACCAGGTTTAAGAGGCAGGATCTGCCCTTAACAAAGCCAAACTGGGTAGGATCCAGTGTCTGTAGGTCCCCAATATCTTTATTTATGAGGTCCATGATGATCCTTTCCATAGCTTTGCAGACCAAGCTAGTCAGGCTTATGGCGCGATAGTTTCCAGGTTCCGTTGAGGCACCACCTTTGTGGAGAGGGACTACTGTTGCTGTACGCCACTCTTTGGGTACATATCCTGTAGTAAGGCTGAGATTGAACAGTAGTTTTATGTTTGGGTTTAGCTCTTCTTGGAGTTCATGTAGGACGCAGCCTTGGACACCGTCTGGTCCCATTGATGCTGTATTTTTTGCTTTGGAGAGGGCGGCTCTTACCTGAGCATCTGAGATGTCAGGGGGGGGCAGCACTCTGTTGGGATAGAGATTTGCCCTTTTGGTGGGGAGGGGGGGAGAAGTTTGCGCTGAACCTGTCAGCTAGGATGTTGGCAATGTCTGTGGGTTTGGTGTATTTTTTGTCATTTTGGACTAATTCTGAGCATATCTGAGAATTCCCACCCAGGTTCCTAACATAACTAAAGAAAGCCTTGTGATTATCCTTAGTGTCCTGTGCAATTTTTCTCTCGAAGCTGGCCTTAGATGATTTTATGAGTGCCCTTAGTTTTTTGCTAATACTGATCAGAGATGCCTTCCCTTTTTGGGATTTTGCTCTATCATGTAGTAGCTTCCTTCTTCTATTGTATAGTTTGTTTATGGCTGGGGTCCACCAGACAGGACGTCTGCCTTTGGAGGATTGGGTCTTGGTTTTATTTGGGATTGCATGATCCATGCATTTCTGAAGGTGTTCATAGAATGCATTTATAAAGGATTCTGCGGTCTGGGCTGTATTTTCCACAGGCCCGGGGGCTTTGAAGGATTCCACCTCGGTTTTGAGGAGTGTAAAATTTGCTTTAGAGAAGTTTTTCACTGTGGTTTTTGGGGCAGGGGGTGGGGTCGGGATGTGAATATCCAGTGAGATCAGTTTATGGTCTGATTTTACCAGTGAGGGATACACTTCTGGTCTGGAGCATAGAGTCCTCATGTTGGTGATTGATCAGGTCCAGTATGTTTTCCCCTCTTGTGGGAGTGGTAACAAGTTGTTCCATAGCATTTGAGTTTATGAATTCTAGGAACTTTGGGCTAGGGTGTTGGAGCTAGAGTAATGCTCCCAGTCTATGTTTGGGTAGTTGAAGTTGCCCAGTATAATGGTGTTTGGAGAGACCTTCATATTTTCCAGTGTTCTCAGGAAGGCCGAGTGGGGTTCCTGGGTTTGGGAGGGTGGTCTGTAGCAGGCTATAAACTGGAAGGCAGATTTACCCACTGTTAGTTGCACATGGATATTCTCTGATGCTTCGTGCTTTGCCACCAACCTGGATGTGTGGGTATCTTTGATGAATATCGATACTCCCCCTCCTTTTGTGGTTCGCTCCAAGTTTTGGGGGCGAAAAGCATAGTATGAGGTATAACCTGGTAGTGCTGGGGTGCTCTCGGGAGCCCTGAACCAGGTTTTTGTTACTGCACAGATATTGATGTTCTCCATGCTAAGGAGAGTTTCAAGTGCATGCATCTTGAGGTTTAGACTTCTGGCATTGAGTAGCATTACTCTTAGTTTTTTATCCCTTGTGATACCTATGGAGGTGGGTTTGTCTTTTGAGCCTTCCGTAAAAAGGCACTATGGGGGTAGCAAGAGCCTTTGCCAATATCCAAAAGCCCAGGGGTGACAGGTGCAAGCCATCCCTAGCGAAGCATCATGGCTTGTCGAGCATATCATCCCAGGCTGACAGGCATTGGATCCCCTTTGAATGACACCAGTACTTAAACCAGTTGTTGAAATTGATCATCTTGTCTTCATATTGTGGCATCATTCTTGGTGAGGGTGTTAGATATTATAAATATAAAGCTGAAATTAATTCTGTTGTAAATATGCTGAAAGAAAAAGTTTGCTTGAATATATGTATAGAGTTTACAATGCACATTCATACTATATGTATAACAGACAGGCTTCTCTTCACAGCATCAGAAAATGCCTAAGAAAGCAATACTGGAAAACAAGCATTACATGATTTTCTCATGTTTGTAGAACAAATATCAATTAACAGATATCCTTTTTTATAAATTCAGCAATACGTGATGTTTTTCCAGTAGGAACAGCTTATACAGATGTTTCCTTTCAGAATGGCATCCTCACATCAGCAAAAGTGATTAAATCACAAAAGGACAATAGAAAAGTCTATAAACAGACATTATGTGACTTCCCATAGAAGGCCAGAAAAATACACCAGGAGGAAATAACAACCTCTTGTGTGCGTGACTAGCTCTGTATATAGCTATTGTAGTAATTCAGTTATGTGAGAGAAGGACAGAGAGGTATTTTGTAGAAGTCATCATTCATATCTGTAATGAAGGAAAACTTTGTAAATATATGCTACAAATCTGACAGACTACGTGTGATTTGTTATAAAATAAGTTATCTGTAACTGTGCTTATAGCTGCAAAATATATTTTTTTATCAGTGTGCAATTTGAAAGGCTTGGTGCTTTAAACAGACTACAGATGGAGTCATGCAAAGCTATGTGTCTCTGATTCAGCAGTAAACAGCACAGCAAGACTGTGTGTCTTAAGAAGACTTCAAATCCCACAGCAAGCAAGCAGTAAGCAGAGCAGCTCAATAGAATTTTTTCAGAGGGTAAGATGCTACTCAAGGTCAGGGTCATACCGGCCTGGGCTACATGCTCAGAGAGCTCCTCTGTGTCTCTTTTCATGTAGTCCAGGGAGGTACGTCTCAGGTCATTCACACCAGCATGGACAATGACTGAGTCATATTTGTACTTGCCTTGGAGTGACCTGAGTGCTTGTGTTATGTGGCGGATCCTAGCACCCGACAGGCTGCTTACCATGACCTTCTCCTTGTTCAGCCTGGTGAGTGGGACGTCAGTGTGCCTGATGATAGAGTCACCTATTACAAGTGTATCAGGTGTGTTGTTTAGCCTTAAGGGCTGTGACTGTTCATCACACTGGCTTTGTGAGATATGTGTTGCATGTGTTTTGTTTTGGGGTAGCAGTTGCTTGGGTGTCTGCTTTGGAGGTCTCTGCTGCTTAGGCATATCTTTATTCAGAGCCTCCAAGTATGTTTTTGTGTGATTATGTGTTTGGTTTGCTGTCGTGGTAGGTCTATGTGAGACTGGAATTGTAGTGAGTGTGGTTTCCTTCTCCTCCTGACTGGTTATGCCAGTACTGAGTTGAGAGAGCTTAGCTGCCAGTTTGGCTATATGGTTGCATCTCTCACATGTGTTGGAATTTGTTGGGAGGAGGAGAGTGTTGTCTGTGTACATGAGGCAGTTGTAACATTGCCTCAAGATTCCCAGGTTCACCAGCTGGACCGGAGAGGAGACTGACAACTGACCTTTGGACATGCTAGAATAATATTGGGAATTCCTTTATAATTGAAAACAAGGGCCAATGGGGAGTGAGGGTGTAGTGCTTTTAATTTTTAGTGCTGACTTATATAATTGCTTTAGTGAGCAAGTGCCAGGTAACTTAAGTGCAATGTGTTACAGGTAACTTAAATGCAAAAATGACAAACAGTAACTTTCTTTCAAGTGAAACAAGGAAATAAGTACAGTAAGCAATGCAGATATCACTAGGGATCCACAGAAGCGCTGAGAAGCTGCGTTTTAGGTGGAATTAGTGTTCCAGGGAAATAACAAGCAAACAAACAACAAGCATACAAACAAAGCTAGATTCAGCAGGCCTGGATCTAGTCTATGCTACAGCAAACAAGGTGTACCAATTTCAGTAAGAAACAGTTCAAATATGCAGGCACTATAAACCTTTAACCAGAAATTCCCAGTTCAGAAGGGCAGAGTCCAGCCTGTCCTCCCACAAGAGTGCAGACCATGAACCTTCTTAATGTAAAATAACTGGCCTGATGCCCAAGTGCATAAACCAGAACTAATACACTTTAGGAATAACAGACACTGAGCTCTCAATCAGCATTTCCCAACTTAGAAGGATGAAAGCTACCTGTCCTGCCACCACAGTGCATGCCACAAACCTTCCTAATGTAAAACAACTGGTCTGAAGCCCAAGTGCTTAATCCAAAAGACTTAGAACGATAGCTACACTTTAATCAAGTTACTACCAAGCAGTAATAACTACAACTGAATACTTTAAAGAATGCCTGGATTAGTGCTCAAGTTATACAAACAAAGCTAGATTCAGCAGGCCTGGATCTAGTCTATGCTACAGCAAACAAGGTGTACCAATTTCAGTAAGAAGCAGTTCAGATATGCATGCACTATAAGCCTTTAACCAGAAATTCCCAGCTCAGAAGGACAGAGTCCAGCCTCTCCTCCCACAAGAGTGCAGACCACAAACCCTCTTAATGTAAAATAACTGGCCTGAAAGCCCAAGTGCTTAAACCAGAATTAATACACTTTTAGAATAACAGACACTGAGCCCTCAATCAGCAGTTCCCAACTTAGAAGGATGTAAGCTACCTGTCCTGCCACTACAGTGCAGACCACAAACCCTCTCAATGTAAAACAACTGGTCTGAAGCCCAAGTGTTGAAACTAAAAGGCTTAGAATGAGTTACACCAAGCAGTAATAAATACAGGTGAGTACTTTTAAGATGACGCAAAAGCAAAATAAAGTAGGAAGAAACACAAGTACAATATATGTGTAAATGCAAAGCCCTCTATGTTACAATACAGGACTCTTATACTCCTTTGTTATTGTACTTTTTTAAATTTTTCTACCTAATGTTGCTTTTGTCTCATTACTGTTCTCGTATAATTTTGTGCTTTGTTTATATCCTATGGTCAACATTTAATGTGCATTGTTTCCATTTTCTCTCTCATCAAAGCTGAAAAGGGTGTATCAACCAGCCTACTTTCCATTTATCAAACTGAAATAAATAAACAAATAAAATTGAATAAATAAATTCTAAGCTTGAAGTATTCATTTAGTTTATACTCAAGAGAACTGGTAAAACATAAACCAAGCAGGCTCCACGATAGTCAAAAGCTTTAATTGACAAGCAAAGAAACAGTGACTTTTATTCGTATTTGTACTTGCTAGATCTCTGTTGGTTTATGTTTTACCAGTTTAATTTTGTTGGCTTTTGACGTTGTGGAGTATACTCAAGAGAAGTCTAACTCATGGCCACACTTTCCAGCTTAGGTAGGAAGCTAGTCACCTCTACATGGTAATTCATGTATAGAATGCAACATTAGTCTTATTCTCTGTAAATGACCCTTAATTTATAGAGTGCGCTTTACTATTCCCTTTGCTTTCTTGGGCTACAGCAGACCTAAGATGGACTTATCCCATTTTTATTAAATTTGCTTTTTTTTTGGTTTAATTTCTGCAAATCTTTTGGGTTTCTAATACCATGATGGGAGGGGACCTCATTCCTTAGTAAAAGTATGATTAAAGTTTGTGAAAAATTTAAAAATAAAAAAAAATAAATAAAAAGTAAAGTTGTCTGTATTATGTAATAGATGCTGTATAGTTACCAGAAGAAAGTAACATGAACAACGTAAGTAAACAAAGAAATGAAAACGGTATGCAGAGTAACTTCTTGGGGAAAAAGGGGCAGAAATACTTGTATCAGGTTGTTTTCATAATTTAAGTCATGAGCTTGACATGTAAAGGGAAGCAAAAGTATTGACGATGAGCAAAATTTGATATTATTGGTTTTGCACTTTATCTGGCCCTCAATCTGTTGAACATGGTCTTTCTTTGGTAGCTATCTGCAAGCAAACACCGTTGACATTTCTGTGGACATAGCAAGTATGCCAGGGCATAAATCATCCACACCATTGGGTGACTGCAGTTTTAGTATTAAAGTAGCCAGATGAGTATTACAACTCCACATCAAGGAAGAACAAAACAGTCTCTGCATTTTTTTTTCTCAGCTCATGCTTAATTCAAGTATTTTTGATAATATTCAAAAAACAGAAAGGGTGTCTGTTTTATTAGTTAGCTGGTCCATTCAATTAACCTTGTTCAACCATAAATTCATAAGTTTGTAAGTCCTGTGGTAAGAGTCAAAAGTTATCGAGGAGTAGTGACCCCCAAATGTTGCAGAAATATCCGCCTTCACCTGCAGAGCCATGTCCTGCTAGTATAAACACACACACACATGCACACACACACACACACACACACACACACACACACACACACACACACACACACACACACACACACACACACACACACACACACACACACACATACACACACACACACATATACACACATATACACACATATATACACATATATACACACCACACACACACACACACACACACACACACACACACACACACACACACACACACACACACACCTGACAATTAACAAGGAAGTGATATTAGTTAATGATATATAGCAGTACGTTTTGAATTCCCCAGTTTTCATAGCATATATAAATACATTTTGTTTGCTACATAATTGTGGTGACCTTTATTTAGTTGACTGTGAAGTGGTCAACCACAGTACATTGAATGTTCAATTGACCATTCTTTTGCACTGCTCAGATGGGATAAAATAAGGATTTGCGCAGACAGGATTTGCATCACACAGTTTCACAATGCCTTTATAATGGCATGACTGCTCACAGTCACCCCTAGTCCACTCTGAAACACTGACGGGTTCAACATGTGTATATAGAGTAGCATCCCTGCTGTACCTAAGCAGTATTATATGGACCTGAATAAGCAGATTTTTTTATAAATAGCTAATTAATAAAAGGTTTTCATCTCTCACACACATGAACAGTTAATCTAACAACAGTTCCATGTTGCTATCTGAATATAAAATGAAGATAGGATACCATTGTTCTGGTTGTCACTACTAAATGTGGGAAGCCAACAGGGAATGCAACTACTGTTTCACACAAAATAACTTTGTAGTATGTTTGTGGTAGAGACTAGCCACTACTAATGAATAATCGTGTGTGTGTGTGTGTGTGTGTGTGTGTGTATCTGTGAGTACAAGTAAATGAATTTGCATATGCATATCCCAAGGGTTTTCTTGGCCACAGCTCAGGAAAGGAGGGCATGACTGTGTAAGTTTGAAAAGACCCTTATAGGATAAATGTGCACAGGGGGAGGAGAGAGGTTTACTGTTTGGAGGCACTAGTCTGACTTTTAATGAGACATGGGTCTTCTTAGTTGCTTATTTGCCTGAAGGCATAATTAGGGTAAGTGCAGATGGGAATTAGAAGCTGTTAATTTTCCTGGACATGCTGCCATGGTATATGCTTGGTAGAGTAATGCATTGCTAAGATATTGATTGCCACTTTTAGGACAAGCGCTGAAAAGAAATTGGTATAACTTCTCTGTCGGGTGATAAGATTGTGATATATGTGCAGGGAGTAGGGGATGGGAATATTAGTTCTTTATTTGCCCACTGATGCTGGCAGGATAGTTGCAGATGGAGAGATTTTAGTTCTTTTATTGTCGGGACACTGCTTAGACAAGCTTAGGTACTATTTTATTTCTCTCAAAGTCATTGCTGAGACAAATTTGTAGTGGAGGGGGAAGTTATGTCACTTATTACATATCGGCCAGTTTCTATTGAGATGAATACTTTGAACTGCAGGGTAGTGTATGTTAAACAGCATTGCTTGTGCTTATGATGTTTTTTCTCATGTGCACTGAATGTGGTGGCCTCATAAAAAAGAAAATTGTATACAAATTACTATCTTCTGATGCACCAAAAAATTAAAGTGACAGCATCAGTTTTCAGCTCATCGGTGACAAATGTAATTCTTTTAATTACTAACCCGCAGAACTGAAATTTAATAATTTGGCCTGGGACAGGCAGAAGAATGGTACATGCACTGTATATAAGGAAATGAATGAAAGATGTATTTGTAACTTTGGCAGACCATTTTACTATTTTACAAAACTGCATTACTACAGTAAATCGGGGGGGGGGGATTCCTCCCATAACAACCATAAGTGGATGAACAGAATGGAGAGTTACAACTGAATGTCAAAGGTTTATTCATATTTATATAGTTGCTTCCTACAACCCTGAACCAATTACAATAGGTACTGCACAGGACTAGTCCTGTATGCTAAGAAACGGTATACATTTTGGGTAATGCACTAATAAAATGCATCACACGTAGCCAGATGTGTAAATGGAAAGGAAAAACTCCTTTACTTCATTTAATAGTTAAATGCTGAACCCCCTACCGTGAAACTTTAATATTACTATTTGAAAGTTATAAATGGTTTACTCATATCTGTAAATGTGTGTGCTGCCGTGTTTTATCCTCGAGGATATGCTTAGAGTAATGCATGTTTTGACGTTTCTGACATACACTACTGTAGCCTTTTGAGATAGACCCTCACCAACTGGGATGTTCCACAGGGAAAATGATTGCCTGAGGCACATTGTCTTTCTTTTGTGTTGCATGCAATACAGAATTTGCTGTATTTTTATTTCCATTTAAAAAAAAAAAAAAAGTAAGGGAAACGCATCAGAAAAGCCAAATAAAGATATAACGTTTTTATCTTATCTTTAGTTTCTGTCATTTAAATTTTTCTTAAGTGAGTAGGATTTTAGAGCCTATTCTGACTTGAAATGCTATGGTAACTTTTCTTACTCCTGATGTGACTAGACAGGATTGTTTTTCAGCCAAGCCATATTTGTGACTTTTGTGGACAGGATTATGTGGTATGGGCAAGGTGCGAACAGAAATTAATTAGGGAATATGAGGACTACTAAATTTTATTGTTTATAGATGATCATCTTTTAGCTTTAAGTAACTGTGATTCTTGGGATGCCCTGGATAAACTCACTGCTGGCTGTGAAGCAGCTGGAATGGAAATCATCACCTCCTAATCAGATTTCACTATTACCTTCTGAGAGAGAATGGATTGCCTTATGTAGGTGAGTGGGAATATACTGTCTCATATGTATGGGTTTTAGTATCCTGGGCACTGGTTCATGAGTGATAGCAAAATGGATTAGGAGACTGACCATCAGGTGGGCACAGTGCAAGTAGTACATCAGAGGCTGTACTGGACCATGGGGTGAACCAAGAACTGAGTCATTAGACCAGTATTTATATCCACATCATTGCCCATGGCAATGAAATTTGAGTGGTAACCAGAAGGATGAGATTGTGACTACAGACATCATTAATGAGTTTCATCTGTAGCCTAGTTGGACAAAGGCTCTGTTAAAAAGGGAAGAGTTGTGTAATGTGGTTGGAACTCTGAGTAAACCCTCTGCTCCTGTATGTTGACTGGATTTAGTTGAGGTAGTCAGGCAATTTTTCTGAGGATGCATTCTTGGTGGCTCTCATGGGAGTGCGTCAGGCATGGTCCACATAAAGTAGGCCCTAGGCCAGACTCTGGATACATTCAAAGAATTATTGCTCTCGGCTTGTGTTGAAATGCTTAAGAATCCCACCCCCCAGCAGGGAGACCTCCATAAAAAACTTCTCCAAAGCCAACATCATGCTACTCAAGTCAGAAGTGACAAACTTCATGACACCCATGCAGATGGGAACTGAAATTTAGACTGCTGAATCTTACACTAAGGCACTGTATGAGCACATCCACTTGTGCATGAATCATGCCATTCCAAACAGAACTAAGACGGTCTCCACCAAAAAAAGTAACCCAATCTGGTGGTCCCCTGCCATAGACAAATGATACAACAGAAGGAAGAAACGAAACTGTTGCAGAAAAGAGGAAAATCCCAGGATGCAAAAAACTCCCTTACCAGCCTCAGTAATAAGCCGAGATCCCTCATAAAATCCACCAAAGCTAGTTAGAAAAATAAAATTGCCAAAGATTCCAAGGACAACCACAAGGCATTCTATAGTTTTGTCAAGAATCTAAATGGCAATGCTCAAATCTGCTTTGAGCTACAACAGAATGGCATTAAATATATTGATCCCAAGGATATTGCCAATATCCTGGTAGATCTATTCAGTGCCAACTTCAACCACCTCTCACCCCCTAAAGGGCCCTTCTCAATACCAAAAGATTGCCAAATTCCGGTAATCACAGCCACACAGGTAAAAACGCATTATCCAAAGCTAAGAATACAGCATCCGTGGGACCAGATGACATCCCGGGCTGTGTACTACACGAACTACAAAATGAACTGGCGCCTCACCTCAGGCTTCATGCCCAATGAGTGGCGCACAGCTACAGTTATCCCACTCCACAAGGGGGGATTCACCTTGGATCCCAGGAACTATCGTCCCATCAGTCTGATGAGCCTGATCTGCAAAGCCATGTAACACATTATCATGGAACTTATAAACAAAGACAAGCTTTTCAGTGCTTCCAGGTTTAACATAAAGTGATTTGTCACTACACTTACCTTCTTGGTTGTATTAATGTTGTCTGTAATAATTTTCGGCCTCTATGTTTCCATCCATCTCTTACTTTTCTTAAATAATGTTTGTCCCAATACTCCTGCTGCTCTCTTTCACATTTCTGATATCTTTTTTCTTTTTTTCTGATGTACTGCGCAATATGGCACTTGTGTTCATTGCATATGCATACATCAGTGCTACTAAAAAGGAAAGCGATGAGAAAGGATGATCTACTATTTTTCTTCTGTTTTGTTATTTTATTTAAAAAAAAGTAAGAAAAGTAAACACTGATAAAAAAAAAGTCCGGACCTTGACCTTTTTTATATTTGGTCGATTTACAACGGGCATGCTGGTTGGACTGACCAATCAGCATGCTCGTTTTTGAATATTAATGGGCAGTCATTGTATAACTAACTTTTGATGTTAGAATTCTAAATCCTTACAATGATGATTCTTCTTTGAGTTCAACAGGAAATTCAGATGCCTGCGATGTTAATGAGGCTGCGTGGGAAATCATGAATACTATGGGTTCTGATAGGAAATACTGAATTTCTTTTGATCCTGATTCATAAATGAAACTTATTATTCTCCCTCCAGACCTCTCTGAATCTCTAACCAAGACCTACTACAAATCTACGAACCCAAGTCTAAATTTGACTATTGCCTGGAATATGGTCCCACTAGAAATTGCACTAAACAATTTAAGACAGCCACCAAAGAGCACTTAAAAGTCACTGGTCCGCTCTCTCTAATCTTCCTTCACTACTCTTTCTACTTTCTACTGTCTTCTAAACCCTATTAAGCAAATTGCCTCAGAGAGACATTCTATTGTAACTGTCTTGCCTTCATGCAACTACATCATGATAAAACTGGGTTTTTGTAACACTTACTCCAAAAACTATACTCATCTTAATGATATATTTCTTTTTATACATCTTGAAATAGTTATGCTATATTCCTGATTATTGACACTGTATAACATTGTATTGCTACTTAATGCCTTGTAATAATCCTGTAACATTGCTGTTTAATGCTAATTTATAATGAAAATTGTAAAATATGTATAATATGTTGGAGCTTTCCTCCCCGGGCCTCCGCTCTTCAGCTCAGTCGGACAATCCCGGTCAACAAATGTAAAATAAAAATAATAAATAAATAAATAGCTTTTAAAATGGTGAATGCATTACTTTCATTGTGTGATCACACTTATGTTATGACTGTTGGTTCACAGCAGTGCACCATTGTTTTTTTAAATGTTTTGAGCGGCGACAATATGTTTATGAGTAAAGAGTTTTTGTTTGTTTCATACTGAAGGAAGTTGTTAATCAGTCTAGATTTGCTTGAAAATTAGGAATGAGCTCTGTAGTGATCCTCACAGAAACTGTCTCTCACATATTGCTACACACACACACACACACACACACACTGATAGAGTGTAATTCGGTGCATTGTTTAACTTTTAATGTATGTAAATTGAAATTTTTTTAACTTCTAAAAAAATAGTATAAACCTGTAGACTAGTTATGTAGTATATTTTATGAGAGAACAAAAGTTTATTCCGGAAACTAATTGGAGAGTTATGTAGAGAGAATGGAATGATGATAGTGTGAGAAGTAAATCTTGAATATAGATTATGTTGTGCATATGGGAGCTGTGTGTTAAGTATGAAGCAGTATTGTGATACAGTTTTGTATATGTGTGTGTGTATGTGTATGTGTGAAAACACAACCAGAAACATTCTGCAATATTCTGGACAACTGAGAGGTATGCATGACACAACTAACATCAAATCTTGGTTTAGATGCCTGAAAAAGATACATAAAAGAGTAACTATTTCCACACTTTTCACAATTTTTAACAAGAAACTGCAACAAGCATGAGGCTATTGTCAGTATTATAAACAGATACAACCCATGTCATGATTGCATAAAATTAAAAGTAGCTACATGTAGAATAATGTCATGTAAAGTCTTAAACCACTGAGTGCAGTAGTGATTAGATTGGAAACCTGAATGTGAATGCGGTTATATTGTTATCCTGCCACAGCTGAAGTCCAGTAAAAAATAAAAGCAAGTCACTTAAAAACCCTGACATGCTTCAATATTTCCAGCACTACTCTAACATTGTTTACTAAATATGACATCATGTGTGTGCGATCAGCAGTTTTTTTTTAGTTTTTTATTGTTTTCTCAATTTTTTGCTTGTCGTGTAGACATAAGGTTAGGTGCAGAGCTTGAGGGTTTTAGGACTTAGCACCCCTTAGGATGGGAAGACCACCAGATTGGAGCAGTCCTTTTTTTTTAAGAGCGTGAGGGCATCAGGATCTGAAGAGTAGCTAATGGTGTTAATGTAACACTCTGGCAATTATGTAACTTAATTCACAGTTACTTACCATCCTAATCCAATATAATTACAGCTGGAACCCAAAGTGACATAACTGCCTCATTTCCACCAAACTAATATTAATGACAGAAACTTGGCTGTATATGTTTAGTCTTCCAAAGTGGGAAGGCATTTTTAAAATAATTTTATTTCTAAACTGGTGTGAAATGACCTTCAGATATAATCTTTAACAAATAAATACATTAAATTAATTTTCCCCAGTAAACACATAACGAGTAAACATTTTGAACTGTGAATTACAAATCTGCAGTTTATACCAAGCTGAGATCAGAAAGAAAATAACATCACTTGTCATTGTAATATTATATATTTTATAACCATTTAAATGCAAGTTAAATTTGAACAAAGACACAAGTAGGTATGCAGATTAACTTTACATTTTCAATCTTTTATGTCACTGGAACAAGATTTTATTTATTTGTACATTTACTGTCTACAACCAAAGCCATCTATACTTTATTTAAATCTTTTTTTTTTTTTTAATTCTTTGACCTGATCTTGTGTGAATACAGCTTAATTTCTTTTCATACCTGGTCTGATCCACATGTTGCTAGCTTCAACTCTGCAACAATTGGAAGGATGGTGTTTAGGGGAATGGATTTGGGTAAAACTTGCAGAACTTTTTGAAAGTGTCCACTAAAGTTTGTATTGTACAATACTTGGGTTTATAAATCTGCAGCCTCTGCTATGACATTAACGATAAGAAAAGTTATGTCACTTCACATGGGCCTAGCACTTGTTGTGTTCATTCTATAGCTTCAGATTTACATTATGATGATGATGATGATGATGTATATATATATATATATATATATATATATATATATATATATATATATATGTGTGTGTGTCTATAATGCTTTGTTTTCAAAATCTGTTGCTGCTCAACCCATTTTCTAAGGTTGTGGTTCACAACATTTCTTGCAGGTTTGGTGCTGCTAAAGTAAATTTGGAACAGATTTTTCATTGTGCAACCTTTTTTGAATGATAGTTCAGAAATGTTTGCTTGGAAAAGACACACAGCGTTGTGTTTTACAGACTATCTTATCCCAGGTGAAGGGAGGTTTTGAGACTCATAGATCTCTTACTAGATGCATTCTTGTACAGACCTCTTGTTAGGTAAGAGACTGTAGCCCCATTTATTTTGCACACAAGACTTAACATACTTTGCATTTCTGTACTTCTTAAAAATGATGAACAAGAGAATTGTAGTGTTTTATATAGCATGCAGCTGTTTGCTACTAAAGTCAGAGCTGCTGAGGTGATGATTTCTGTTTCCATGAATTAGTCAGTCTATGTAAACTGAATACTTTGATAATCAGATGTGTCATTAATTTGTCATTTAATTATCATTGTCTTGGCTATGAAACTATGAATATATGCATTGTTCTAAAACAGCAATTCTAACAGGTTATATCTTAGTTGAAGACATTTTGGTAACCTGCAACTTCTTTACCTGAGTCAGGGTTGTTTGATCCACATCTTTGATAGGGAGGGTCAGCAGATACAAACCTGCTACTGCAGCACAGTAGGTGGTGTATGTCCTTTGATGTTTGATGACTAGGATTCATTTAGTGCTTGTGCTTAGAAATGGTCGGCTAGGAGCTTATTTCTGTAGGATATTAGCTTTCATCAACAAAAGGTTTGCTGTTTAAGTAAGTGAAGGTAGAAATAATACACTTCAACTTCACTTGGAGACTTGATAATGTGTGATTCTGAACATATCTGATAATTTATAGGTTCATAGGTTCATAGATTAGTACTAAGCTAACTGCCCTTGTGAGCTATTTTAAGCCTATTTTAAGCCTGGCCAATTATCCCCTGTGAGACTCAAACCATGCACCTTGTGTTTGTAAGGAAAACACCTTAACCATTAGTCCACCCTCCCAGTTTCATAATATACAGCCTTGCTTCTAGTGGCTACTTTGCCTGGGTATTTATAAAATGTTTCTTCTGTCTGCAAGGGTGATTCTGTACTTTTTTTGCAAGGATTTTCTACTAGTAAGTCTCTTAGCATGTAGTGTCATATCATTGTGTTTTTGTGAGCTAATGCTCCTAACCTCAATTCTAAATCATAAAATTTCATGGACAGCCTTATAGTGCTTGCTTCCCAAGTTTACTTCCTAGCTAGGTCCCCTCTTTGTGGAGTATGTGGGAATGTGTTTTCTTTATTTCCTTCCCACATCCCAAAGTCACATCACAGATAAATCTGGTGATCCTTCAAATCCACAGGTGTGCATATCACTTGTGAATGAGTGCTTGTGCAAGTCCTGTGTCAACTGAATTCTATGATTTTGTGCCTATTGAGTACCAAGACAGGCTCCAGAATTTTTCACAGCTGTAACGAGGATAAAGCCAGAAATCGGAGAATAAGTGATTTGTAAGTGAATGGATGAACAAATGAATGAATGAATAAATAAACAAAGATGTATGTTTCCGACCTTATGTCTGTCTATAATGGAGAATTTGGAGACTTTTGACCCAAAGCTACCTTCTTCTGTAGGCAAGACTGCTGCTTCTTTCATGGTACACTTTTGCATGTATACATTTCCTGACTTGTGTAAGGTACTTTTGTTTAACTCCAATTATTCTTATTGGCTTTTACTTCATACTGCATTAAGTGTACAAGGAAGCAGGTAGATGTGATAAACAGCTGTAACAGAATGCAATGTTCTTTGAAAATGCTGCAGAAAACTAAGAAGCTACTTGGAGGAAAAATAAATTATTGAGTATTAGGGAGTTTGTGACCATGGATTTAAAAGCTTGGTAGAACTGCAGAATTTTAATTTGCAGTTCTGGATGCTATATCCAAGGTTCACCAAGGTACTTCCTTTGGGATTAAAGAGGGACGCATATAATGGAGTGGCCGATGCATTTTCTTGTATTTTCTGTATAATAATGTGACCATGATCCAAGGCCCTTTTGAAATTATTGAAATGTTTTCTGAGCTAAAACTATAGACAGGCACATAACAACAGCATACTCCCCATCCTTGGCCCAAGGGATGGTGAAGATCATTGACTTATTTTCCTCATCAACCCTCTAAGTTTGCATATCAGACTAAGCTTCAAAGCCATAGAAATATCTCCTTCAGCGTAATAATAGCAATGAGCACTTGGAAAGAAAGCAGAACTACAGATAGACTAGGTCCCAAATTTTCTTTTCGGTCCAGCCATTCCTCCATCAATCTAAATCCCATTTTTCTAATTTTTGCACTCCGGTCCGCTAATGATTGGCAGTAGATTTTTACGTGCCGAGTTGCCAGCCCTGACGCACAACCTTCAATGAAGGTACACCCATTCATGCATGTCTCCACACAGAAGATGCTTTAGCTGAAAATCGAACAGGACAACGTCTTACTGTGAGGCAACAACGCTACCGCACCACCACCACCGCAGTAATTACTAATTCAGAAATAAACCTGCTTCTGTTCTGGTCTAGGAAGATCATTCACTTTCTTTCTCTATACCTAGATCGGTTAGTGGGAAGGGAGTCTGCACAACAAGAATTAAAATATAGACTTCCATTAGTTCTTCTATCTCTAAAAAGAACCACACTAAATTTCAAACAATATTTTCAGGTTCACAAGTCTCCTCCCCCTCTCTTAGGCAAGAACATCATTGCAACACGCTATTAAAAGCCAAATGGCTGCCCATCCCCAGAGCAACTACCCTCCTACTAGGCTCCATCATCTTCAAGCTTATTCATAAGAAATACAAATAGAATCTTGGAATTCATGAACTACCATACATCCTAAGATCTCTTTGAAGTTTTAATCCTAAACTATGGAACCCACTAAAATGAATCAGAAGTGCACCAAACATTCCTGATCTGTTCTGTTCTACTCCGTCCAAGATCAATTAAAGAACATAGGGTAATACTGAAAAAACATTCAAAGATGAATACTACCTCTTCAAATAGGCACTATGTAAATGCTTTTAAACTGGAAACAAATCACATAAAATTAAGAAACCCATCTGTATTTCTAACATGCATATTATACACTCAGTTAATATTTCCCTGTCTTCTTTTCCTTATTCTATCTACTTTCCTCCCACTTTTCATCTGCGTACCTACCTACACATCTCTACTCCCCCTGTTCTCCTGCCCATTTTAACTCTAATTTACCACTTAAAATTCTAAAACTTTCTACTGTGCGAATATTTCTGTAAACCTCTCATACTCTACAAGCTGTACTCCAGTGTTTATTTACAACAAATTCACCAGTTTTGTAAATGCGTTTTTTTTTTTTTTTGTATCCAGAAGGGGTGCACTTTGTACACAGTCTGAAGAATACTGTTTAGAACATCTTTTACTGCTGTCCCCAAGGATCAACAGCACACTCATGCACCCGCATTCACATGTTCAGTTTTCAACATCCATTTTAGTCTTGCAACACGTACCAACTACAAAGCTATGCTCAGCAAATGAGTTTAGCAAAAGTTGTAGACTTAGTTTATTGAGGTTACAACACTTTACCAGTAGTTTCTTATTTCAACCCATATGTTCGTTACTATACAGGGGAGGCTGACATTGTTTCTACCTTTTTCTGTTACTTCACAAGCGAAAGACGCAATCTTGTAATCTATCTGACTTGGAATTTTAGCTCAATCTCTCCTAAGGGGAAGAACACTATTTACTGCATATAAATAAACTACTCTCCTAAAACGCAGTTATGTGAGGAGAAGAAAGTTCTGTAACTCAGGGAATGGGTCTGCCTTTAGTTCAGTTTCTCCCCAAAATGGGCCTGAAGTCACCTCCTCTGTAACGTGCCTGTAAATGTTTTTTTGAGGTTGCAGTACAAGTCATGTTCGGTAAAGATGTGATTGATTGATTGTTGTTGGTAATGGGCTGTATATCCTCTTACTGTCCCAGACCAACTGACAACTAATTTGTTTTTTTGAGAGATCTTTTCTCAGTCCTTGTACCATGCTGGCACTGGATGGATTAAATAAATCTCCTGAGGTCCCAGAAACCTATATTATTAAGCATTTCTTCTCCTTCAGGTTTTGGAATACGGTGTTGAAGGCCTGGTTTGAATTTTCAATTAATGTTTATAATGATATCCTTTTACCCTGTTTTACTTATAGACAGACAAGCCTGAGGTACATTCCTCATCCTGCCATTTTCCTGTACTACCCAACAATGTGTTGGGTACTTTCACAAATTTCAACTTACTATTCTGCTTGTACATTGTAAAGATGCTTCAGATGTTAAAGCAACAAGATACAGAGTAAAATTAGGTCTTTAAAGCCAGGATCAGTAATTAGAAAAAAGCAACATCTCAAGAAGGAAAAAACCATAAGGAAAGTGTTTTATTTTTTCCTGAATAAGCTTTGGAACTGAAACCCATCAAAAGACTGTGCCATCTTTTGTGAATCTGTATAATATAATATTATTTGGAATCCAGACTAGCTTCCATATAAGATTTTTAGTGAACAAACCAATGTAGACCACCACAATCCTTAGATAAAACACTAATTTAATATGACAAGGCAAAATTCAACAAGCAGTTTTTAACACAGATAAGCGCTTTCAGGCTCTGCCCTTCTTCAGATGAAATAAAAACAATCTTAGTCACATTTAAATACCTAATTCAAAACAGTTGCCAACCAATCAAAATTTATACTGCACCCTCCTATCTTTGAGGGCGGGTTTCATATGAACAAATTCATTAAGTCCTGGTGTCCTATGAGCTAACAGCTCAATTATCCACTTTGCTTCTTCTCTCTCAGTGGCATCTACTAGGCTACCCTTTCTTATACTAGGAAATACATTTGCAATAGCTCTAAATCTAAATTGATGGTCATTATTTACTTCTATATGTTTATAAAGTGCATTGTGCATATTTCTAGTTCTTATGCATGAAAGATGTTGCAGAATTCTAACTTTAAACATATTATTTGTTTTTCCACATAAAATGCTTTGCATTGCTGACACTCAGCTAAATAAATTATATTCTTTGTTCTACAATTGGCTTTTGCTTTAAAATGAAATAATTTCCCTGTTACTGGATGCTTAAAAATAATCTCTTTATTAATACAGTGACATGCTTTGCATAGCCCACATGGTTTTGTACATACTTGACAAATGGAACTTTTCTTGTGGTTACTCTTTTCTTGTGTTAAAATGTCTTTCAGATTTTTATTTCTTCTAAATCTAAATTTGGGTTCTATCCCTACTATTTCTTTTATTTTATCATCAGATAAAAGTATATGCCAATTTTTCTTAATAATGTCATATACACCATGTATATTACTACTATACATGAATGTCATTCTATTAAATGCAAATTTATGGCCATGTTGCTCTAATGATGAAATTGTCTTTAATGAAGATACAGATTTTCTATGTATATTACCCTGACTTAATTCACTTACTATCAACCTCTCATTATAACCTCTATTTTTAAAAATATGTTCCATATTCATCAATTCTTCCTCAAAATCACTATCTTTAGTACAAAGCCTTGAGGCTCTACTTACCTGACCCCTTATTATATTCTTATATGTATGTCTGGGGTGCATACTATCAAAAGTAAGTAAATTATTTTTCCAGCATTCTTTTCGAAACAAGGAAGTAACAAAGCCAGATCTTTCTTTTTTAATTCTGACATCCAGAAAATCTATAGCTTCATCTGAGCATGTGAGAGAAAATTTGAAAAAAGTTGTGGTATGTTCCAAATATTCTATGAAAAGTACTAGTTCTCTCTTTTCCCCTTCCCATAAAATAAAAACATCGTCCACAAAACGTCTATAAAGAAATAGATGCTTTTTCCATCTGTTTTGGCCCCCTAGCACAAAACATCTCTCCCAAAATGACAAAACCAAATTTGCATATGTATTAGCACAGGGGGTGCCCATGGCTACCCCCTGTGTTTGTCTATATACATTGTCATTGCATATAAATACATTGTTAGATAAAACCAAATTCAAGCATTTTCTTATTGTAAATAATTTCCTATCATCTGATTCACCCATTTCTTTGCATAGTTCACAAACAGCATTCATGCCATATTAATTTTCTATCACTGTAAACAAATTTTCAATGTCTAAGGTGACCATTAATACTTCTTTTCCACATATATCAACATTTTTTATGGCTTCCAAAAAATGTTGTGTATCTTTTAAAATTTCTATTATTCTTGTCGTATATGGTTTTAAAGTATATTCTAACCAAATAGATACATTTTCAGTTACCCATTTTCTACCTGAGACGATCGGTCTCAGTGGGGGATCTTTATAATTTTTATGTAACTTGGGTATTGCTTTGAAAATAGGTGTTACCGGATATTCTATTAATAGAAACTCACTAAGATCTTGGTCTATAGTATTGTTATCCAACATACATTTAATACTGTTATGAACTCCTATTATGATGTTGTTAAGTTCTAATGGACTAATTTTCAAGTAGGTATTACCTTCTATTAATAAATTATTTAATTTAAAATAATAATCATTCTTATTTAATATAACAACCGCTCCACCTTTATCTGCCTGTTTTATTATATTATCATTGTTCTGTAAATTTATTAATGCTTGTTTTTGTGTATTTGTTAAATTAAAATATTTCTGATTTTTACCTTCTTCCAAATATTTATATAAATCAGTTTCACATACTTTAAAAAACATTTGCATGGTAGAATTGAGTGGTGGCATGAATGTACTAGGTTGTCTCAACATATGCTGTCTATTTTGTTGGTTAAATAAACTTTGCAACATTACTTTTCTACCATAAAACATCATATCCACGACTATTTCATTAAAACAGCTTTCTCTACTTGGTACGAAGGACATACCTTTGTTTAAAACAAATAATTCATCATCATTAAGAACATAGTTAGACAAATTATAAACAATATTATCACCAGTCAATTTGATGTCCTTCTCTTTTTTGCCCCTCTGCCTTCGCTGCTGGCTCTCTTCCATTCTCCTTTTTTCTTCATTGGAGCTGGCAGTTGGGCTAAAAAACGCTCACCCTGCTGCACTGCTTCATTTGTCTTGGGCCTTGCACCCAAGTCCTTAGATTGGGTAACTACTGCATTTGGAACAGCAGTTACTAAAGAAACGTTCATTGTTTCTTCTGATTCAGAATGTTGTATAGTCCTCTCTCCCAGAGGTTCTGTAGTTAAATTTGAACTCATTATTTCCACAGAGTTACTTTGTTTAGACCTAACTAATTGTTCATTACTGTTGGTCAAACGAAAATTCTCTTGTGCTCTTCGAGCGCTATTCAGCGTGGTTCTACCTTGAATCACTTCCACATATGACGTGTTGGTCTCAGTTAAAGAGACATTGGAACGGATTTCTCCTCTTTCCTCTCTCGGCCATATGAAGATGTTACCGGTAGTGAAATCTTTATAGTCGCGCTGTAGCTTTTTTACTTTTGTTTGTTGTAACCTCTGGTCAGTCATTGAAAAAGCACAGTATAGCTAGTCTAGTTTTTAGTGAATCTTTCTCCTTTAAAGTCAGTCTGTAATTGCATTTGTAAAACACCCACTTCTGCTGTGAGTTTCTCTTCCTCTGGTGCAAAAAATTCCAGAAGTAATTTCATATATGAAAAGCCTGTATTTATGTTGATACGCTGCCATTTGGCTAGTAACTCTGGATAGTGTTCACCTTGTGAGGGCATACAAAACACCCTCATTCCTCTTGGTACTATGCCAAATTTTAAACAGGGGAACTGACACACAAGGGAACATTCTGAAACTGCTATAAGGGAAGAATCTGGTGCTTCACCTGCTATTTCCATGGGAATGAGAACCTTTTCTATAAGGAGAGACCTAACTAATCAAGGAAATCCGTTGCTGAATTTAGAACTACATGTAGCACCTGAGAGATGTACATTGCATCAAGTGAGTACAAGTAATGATTTAAAATTTGAAGAAATCATAAGAGACTTTACATTTAAAGTTAATAAGTTAAAAAAGTTACAATGGCAGAGAAATCATTTCAAAGCCTTTTTAAAATTTGGCATAGTACCAAGAGGAATGATGGTGTTTTGTAGGCCCTCACAAGGTGAACACTATCCAGAGTTACTAGCCAAATGGCAGCGTATCAACATAAATACAGGCTTTTCATATATGAAATTACTTCTGGAATTTTTTGCACCAGAGGAAGAGAAACTCACAGCAGAAGTGGGTGTTTTACAAATGCAATTAGAGACTGAATTTAAAGGAGAAAGATTCACTAAAAAACTAGACGAGCTATACTGTGCTTTTTCAATCACTGACCAGAGGTTACAACAAACAAAAGTAAAAAGCTACAGTGCGACTATAAAGATTCCACTACCGGTAACATCTTCATATGGCCGAGAGAGGAAAGAGGAGAAATCCGTTCCAATGTCTCTTTAACTGAGACCAACACGTCATATGCGGAAGTGATGCGAAGTAGAACCACGCTGAATAGCGCTCAGAGAGCGCAAGAGACTTTTCGTTTGACCAACAGTAATGAACAATTAGTTAGGTCTAAACAAAGTAACTCGGTGGAAATAGTGAGTTCAAATTTAACTACGGAACCTCTGGGAGAGAGGACTATACAACATTCTGAATCAGAAGAAACAACAAACGTTTCTTTAGTAACTGCTGTTCCAAATGCAGTAGTTACCCAATCTAAGGACTTGGGTGCAAGGCCCAAAACAAATGAAGCAGTGCAGCAGGGTGAGCGTTTTTTAGCCCAACTGCCAGCTCCAATGAAGAAAAAAGGAGAATGGAAGAGAGCCAGCAGCGAAGGCAGAGGGGCAAAAAAGAGAAGGACATCAAATTGACTGGTGATAATATTGTTTATAATTTGTCTAACTATGTTCTTAATGATGATGAATTATTTGTTTTAAACAAAGGTATGTCCTTCGTACCAAGTAGAGAAAGCTGTTTTAATGAAATAGTCATGGATATGATGTTTTATGGTAGAAAAGTAATGTTGCAAAGTTTATTTAACCAACAAAATAGACAGCATATGTTGAGACAACCTAGTACATTCATGCCGCCACTCAATTTTACCATGCAAATGTTTCTTAAAGTATGTGAAGCTGATTTATATAAATATTTGAAAGAAGGTAAAAATCAGAAATATTTTAATTTAACAAATACACAAAAACAAGCATTAATAAATTTACAGAACAATGATAATATCATAATAAAACAGGCAGATAAAGGTGGAGCGGTTGTTATATTAAATAAGGATGATTATTATTTTAAATTAAATAATTTATTAATAGAAGGTAATACCTACTTGAAAATTAGTCCATTAGAACTTAACAACATCATAATAGGAGTTCATAACAGTATTAAATGTATGTTGGATAACAATACTATAGACCAAGATCTTAGTGAATTTCTATTAATAGAATATCCGGTAACACCTATTTTCAAAGCACTACCCAAGTTACATAAAAATTATAAAGATCCCCCACTGAGACCGATCGTCTCAGGTAGAAAATGGGTAACTGAAAATGTATCTATTTGGTTAGAATATACCTTAAAACCATATACAAGAATAATAGAAATTTTGAAAGATACACAACAATTTTTGGAAGCCATAAAAAATGTTGCTATATGTGGAAAAGAAGTATTAATGGTCACCTTAGACATTGTAAATTTGTTTACAGTGATAGAAAATGAATATGGCATGAATGCTGTTTGTGAACTATGCAAAGAAATGGGTGAATCAGATGATAGGAAATTATTTACAATAAGAAAATGCTTGAATTTGGTTTTATCTAACAATGTATTTATATGCAATGGCAATGTATACAGACAAACACAGGGGGTAGCCATGGGCACCCCCTGTGCTAATACATATGCAAATTTGGTTTTGTCATTTTGGGAGAGATGTTTTGTGCTAGGGGGCCAAAATGGAAAAAGCATCTATTTTTTTATAGACGTTTTGTGGACGATGTTTTTATTTTATGGGAAGGGGAAAAGAGAGAACTAGTACTTTCCATAGAATATTTGGAACATACCACAACTTTTTCAAATTTTCTCTCACATACTCAGATGAAGCTATAGATTTTCTGGATGTCAGAATTAAAAAAGAAAGATCTGGCTTTGTTACTTCCTTGTTTCAAAAAGAATGCTGGAAAAATAATTTACTTACTTTTGATAATATGCACCCCAGACATACATATAAGAATATAATAAGGGGTCAGGTAAGTAGAGCCTCAAGGCTTTGTACTAAAGATAGTGATTTTGAGGAAGAATTGATGAATATGGAACATATTTTTAAAAATAGAGGTTATAATGAGAGGTTGATAGTAAGTGAATTAAGTCAGGGTAATATACATAGAAAATCTGTATCTTCATTAAAGACAATTTCATCAGAAGAGCAACATGGCCATAAATTTGCATTTAATAGAATGACATTCACGTATAGTAATATACATGGTGTATGTGACATTATTAAGAAAAATTGGCATATACTTTTATCTGATGATAAAATAAAAGAAATAATAGGGATAGAACCCAAATTTAGATTTAGAAGAAATAAAAATCTGAAAGACATTTTAACACAAGAAAAGAGTAACCACAAGAAAAGTTCCATTTGTCAAGTAGGTACAAAACCATGTGGGCTATGCAAAGCATGTCACTGTATTAATAAAGAGACTGTTTTTAAGCATCCAGTAACAGGGAAATTATTTCATTTTAAAGCAAAAGCCAATTGTAGAACAAAGAATATAATTTATTTAGCTGAGTGTCAGCAATGCAAAGCATTTTTTTGTGGGAAAAACAAATAATATGTTTAAAGTTAGAATTCTGCAACATCTTTCATGCATAAGAACTAGAAATATGCACAATGCACTTTATAAACATATAGAAGTAAATAATGACCATCAGTTTAGATTTAGAGCTATTGCAAATGTATTTCCTGGTATAAGAAAGGGTAGCTTAGTAGATGCCACTGAGAGACAAGAAGCAACATGGATAATTGAGCTGTTAGCTCATAGGACACCAGAACTAAATGAATTTGTTCCTATGAAACCCGCCCTCAAAGATAGGAGGGTGCAGTATAAATTTTGATTGGTTGGAAACTGTTTTGAATTAGGTATTTAAATGTGACTAAGATTGTTTTTATTTCATCTGAAGAAGGGCAGAGCCAAAGCTTATCTGTGTTAAAAACTGCTTGTTGAATTTTGCCTTGTCATATTAAATTAGTGTTTTATCGAAGGATTGTGGTGGTCTACATTGGTTTGTTCGCTAAAGATTTTTTTGTACTCTGTGGCCCTTCAGTCAGTTTTCTCAATTTGTTTTCTTTGTTCCATATAAGATGCTTCTTCCATATTTAAGGACAGACCAAATAATTGAATAATTTGAATCTTTCCTTCTATAAAAAGTCACTGAATTGTGCCCATGGCTGTTAAGACTCTGAAGTATAATTTATCTTAGATTAGCATATATGTATGTCTGTAACTTACTTAAATGCATTCTTTTTAAGAATATCAGTTTGAGTTACATTTGCCTGTTGGTCCTTTGTTTACTCAGTTCTTAAGGGATGACTTGCATGCCATCAATCTACCACTCAACAGCTACAAAAACTCACTAGGCATGGGAGTTAATGGAAAATACCATTACTCCTTGCCAACAGAGTTGATGATAAATACTACACAGCCAAAACAAAATAGTAGTTATTGTGCTTCTACACATTGGTGCATAATAGCACATTCTTAGTACAGTGGAGTAGTGTATGTTTTCATTGAAAACAAGCAAAAAGATTTCTTTATAACTAGTAAAAAAAATTATTTTAATTTTGATCTAATTCGCTCATGATTTGCAGTTCAGTATATTGCATAACATGTAGTTAGTCAAATCACTTAGTCAACTACCATCCAGTATGTTATACTTTTTTCCCTGTCAGAAATGGTTCTAAAACCAGAGAGTGCTATAGGAATTGCAGGAAATAGGAGTTGGCTGCCCCAGGTGCTGTCTTGCAGGGGACACTGAAGAGGTAGACAGTTTACATATTTCAAGACTATAATTACAGCTTATAAACTACCAAACTGTTCTGCTAGCAGTGATTACTAGTTTTTGATGTGATAACTGCCATCTTACACATTATGACATTTTACAGGTTTTTTGAGAGAATCATAATTGCAATTATTGTGGCGATGCATAGTGAGCAAACAGTTGTTACAGCTCTGAAAACATATATAAAGGAGAAGAAGGAGTGTCTTTGGTAATATCCATTTAGAGTAAAGAAATGGCTAAGATAGGATGCCAACTCACCAGACAACTGCCCAAGTAACTTGTATATTATTTAAAGATTTCACTTTCTGTATAGTAAAGAAGAAGTCCAACTTATCTCCATATCAGTTGTCAAAAAGATAGATTACACTGTGCTTAAGTACGACTTCAAGAATATCTTCTCCCTTTCATCTGGAGATGTAAGGAATGTAAACTTTGAATGGACCCAGCTGATGACCACAGTAGTTAGAATTGAGGCAATGAGCTGTCTCTAAAAGATGACCACCATTTGCCATGGCAGTAATCTGTGACACATTGGTGGACAGCAGTGGTTATGAAAGCTCTAAGGATAAAGAAAGAGTCCTTCCTACAGTGCTAGTGAAGGTGTCTCTGGATTTGACTGACCAAACAAGCCAGGAAGGGAGCAGCTGTAGCAGCCACCAAAGCAAAGGCCATGGAGAATGATTTTCAGACAGCCTCAAAAACTTTCTGTCAAACTACTAGGGAGAGGAAGGGCAGACATTATCATGACTGGTCTTGGCAAGGATGGACCTCAAAGAGAGACTTTTTCAAGAGAAGGAAGAAGCACTTTGAGGAACTCATGAATCTAGAGGATCCCCCTCTGAGGGAGCAGTGCCAGAAGGGGATACTTAAGCTAGACTGATTTTGGTAGTTGCGGCCATTGCAGTAATTAAGTATTTCTGCTGCTGCAAGGCTACAGGATTGGCTGTGATCCAGACAGAAATGCAGACAGTGCTGGAACTTTTTTGTATATTGTGGCTGGTATGTTTTTTCATGGCTGTATGGACGGCTAGAACAGTATCTCCAGAGTGGCAAACTGGGTAGTGCTCCCCATTTCCTAAAAGTGGGACAGAAATACATTTTTCAATTAAAGAGGTATGATACTGCCCAGACACCTTAGAAAAGCATATGCCAAAATGGTGGAAAGTAAACTTCTTCAGGTGGTCAACTTTTGATTCAGAAGAAACAGTGTGGCTTTGATTCGGGTCATGGAATAGTGGCTCAACTGTTTGTCCTTGCTCTGATATTGTTGGAATCAAGGAAATCTGCTAGTACTGCTTAACTGTGCTTTGTAGACCTGAAGAAGGCATATGATCAAGTTCACCAAAATGACTTATAAGTGCTATAAAAATACAGGATCCAGGGCTGCTGTTGTATGCCATTTATATGCTGTATATGAGGAGTGAGAGAGAGTTGTGTCTGTGTTCTCAGTATTAAGTTGAACACATTCAAGGCGATTGTAGGACTTCTGCCAAGAGGTTGTTCTGTCACCATTTCCTGTTTGTGATTTTCATAGAGGGGATATTAAGATGCCCCCAAGTTTTGGACAATATCCAGAAAAGAGACTTAATAGTTTAATCTTTGTTGTTTGCAGCTGTTGCATTTTTAATCTCAATGACTGTGATCTCTAGCCAGCATTGGAACAATTTATTTCCAGCTGTGATGGGTTGGAATGGAAATCAGCACTTGCAAATCAGAGATCATCATTTTCTCCAGGACAAGAGTGGATTAATGAGTAGGAGACCAGCTATCTCAGGCAGAGGCACTTATTACTTTGGGATCTTGTTCACAAATAAACAGAGGGGGATCAGAGATCTACTAGTAGTTAGGTGTGGGGACACTACTGCAGGTACCATACTGTTCTATGCTGGTGAATTGAAACCTTAGTTGTATGACAAGGCTTTCCATTTACCAGTCAGTGTTTACCTCCTTCATCACCTGTAAGCTTCAGATAGTGATTAAAAGAATGAGATCATAGGCACAAATGAGGCTCTTTCATAGTGTACTTGGGCTTGGTTTCTATGACCGTGGAGCTCAGTAAATTGGAAAGATCTAAGATGTGGTCATTGGTTGTTCATGTCAGTAGCAGTCATTTGCAGAAGTTGGGCCATTTTCTGAGAATATTCATTGGGCATACCTATATGAAGCATACCAGGCACAGCTCACTGGCATGAGACCCTAAAATGGAGCCAGGATGTGTTAGATGGCTTATGTTGTTCTCTGCTTGCTTGGAAAAGTGTCTTGACAGAAGGAATTGGAAATGGATGTTGGTTCTAATGATGGTCTAGTCTGCCTGGTTTCCTTCTACTGTGACCTTTACTAGAACAAGTAGTTTAGAAAATGAATTATAGCTACACATGTAACTGAAACATTCAATCTAACAGGAAGGGCTATAGAGTGTGTTTGTTTGTTGAATCTGTTTTGAAGCAGTGAGAGATGTAACTGGCAAGATGTCTGACAAAGCCTCTTAGGTTCAGAAATCTGTTTTCACCTTCTGTAGTATTAACCATAAGAGTGGTTAGATAGATGACAAATAATGTTAGAAAAATATTTTTACCTCTATTCTTTTATTGTATATAGGTGATTTTTGCTGTTTCCTTTATCTATATGAAAATGTCTGCAAAAAGTAAGAATATATAATTCTATAGCATTTCTCCCTTCACATTCAAAGTAATTGCAAAAATGAGTTTTACTTTCTAACAGTAAGAATTCGGCTTTTTGTCTTCCAGGCCTGCTCTTCCTTTCCTCTTTTGGTTCTGGAATTCATCAGGCTATTATTATTGTCCAGAGTGGTGCAAAAGATAACGGTTCCTCGTTATCACAGTACAGCCATCATCGTCATCATCATCGTCCCCATTTTTCATGGGTTGTGGTATTGTGTCAACTGTCGCCATCTCTCTTGATTTACAGCCTCTGTCCTATGTCCTGTGATAGGCATACCCACCTGACATAGATGTTCTCTCATGCAGTATATCTGTCTCTTGGCTGGATATCCTCAATTCTTCTTACATTTTCCTGTGTCTCCCACATCTGAGTCACTAAATTATCTTTTACTTTCCTGTACATGTAATCAAACCACCAGTTTCTGTTCTCATTAATCTTCTATATAATGTGGGGAACTTTGACTTCTGCTTTGATGTCCTCATTTCTTCATCTGTTCCATAGTGCTACTCTCCATCTCACACATTTCAACTCTTTCACCTTATGCTTCCTTGACTGTGCACCCTTCACTGTCAAGGTTTCTGTACTATACAACACTGCTGGTCACACCATTGTTTTGTACCCTTTACTGTTTAGCTTCTTTGCATTATTCTGGCACATACTACCTCTGGCACCCTTTGCCCTTTGGCTGCAGCAAATCTCATTTTAACTTTGACCTTCTCTTTCAGAGTTCTCTTTTCCTCACAGGGTCATAGAATCATAGGAGATTACTTGGCTAGTGGCCCTAGAGCCCTTACAAGCCTAGCCATGTTAATTCCAAGTTCACCATCTGTCCTTAAGTGAATGTAATTTGCAGAGCTACTCTATGGTCAAAGCCGACTAGCCTATCCATGAAGGACGTGGGTGCCTCCCATCCATTTTTCCAGGTTGTGCTTCAATAGGGCCAGTGAGGAGCTCTGCTTCATGTGAATTGAAAGTTTGTTTCAGAGGGGTAGCAGACTCTGGGAGACATATTTGTCTGTCCAGTAAAGGCTAGGTTATGATCCCTAGAGTGAGTGACTCTTATGCCATTAGATTTGTGTATGTGAAGCATTTCCATCAGGGCAGGGTTGGACAGTGCCCTGTAAGCCAGGCACAAGTTTCCTTTCAGTAGCCTGTATGATACAGAGTACAGTGACAGGGCTTTTAATCTATCCACATACATCATGGTTTGAAGACCCTGCGTTTTCTTGGTGAGGAACCTCTGTGATCTCTCCAGCTCCTTCAAGTGTCTGTGAGGTACTTACAAAAGGCAGCATTGTACACTATTCATGGTCTGATGATGGTTGAGTACAGTGGGGCTATAACATCTTTAGACCTGGATGTGATGCCCTTACGTATGAGGTGCACAACTTAGAATGCTTTCCTTACCTTGGTGGTCGAAGTTCAGATTGCTCTCTGCCTGTGTTCCTAGGTCTCACACCACTGAGTTTAAGCTTGGGGGTGTTGTAAATGCTGTAGTTAGTGGGGAATTCTGCTTTGCCAAAGGGAAAAATAATGCACTTGTTTGCATTTATTTTTAGACCCTGGATTTGGCACCAGTCATTTGTCTGTGTTAGCTCTTCCTGTTATATGTTAACTTAATTTGGAGATGCAATGATTGCACCCAATTTGCAATCATTAGTGAACATGGTAAGCCAAAGGCCATCTAATTTAGCCTGGACTTCTGAGAGGTAGATTCTGAATAGTAAGGGACCCAGCACAGAACCTTGTGGTACGCCACTGGTGACTGGTCTGTGGGTAGAGGTGGAGTCACCAACTTTGACAGTAGGTGTTCTGTCGGTGAGTCAATTGGCTATCCATCTCATGACATAAGGATTAATCCTTAATTTTTTTTTTTTAATTTCTCTAAGTCTTTTGGGTTTCTAATACAATGATGGGAATGGACACCATTCCTAAATCAAAGTACGATTAAAGTTCATAAAATTAGTATTGTTTCAATCTTTGATGCTAGCCAGAAGTGCTCTTCACAGCACCCGCAATGTGCCCAGTAATGACTCCTTCTGCAATTCGTATGGAGTTAAATATATTGGTAGCATATCTAAATACAATTGTAGATTCTTTTTTATAAGACCCATTGCTCCTACTACTATTGGAACTGTCTATGTATCTTTCTTCCACATTGCTCTTATTTCTGCCTGCAAATCCTGATATTTTATGACTTTGTGTCTCTCTGTACACAAGACACTGTAGTCACTGGATGTGCTGATTTCAATGATCAGTGCTACTTTTATCTTCTTTTCATGGACCACTATATCTGGTTTTCTAGCATCTATCTTTTGAACTGTTAGTAATGGGTGATCCGGTGTGATGTAGATGTTAATCCCTAATTGAGAGAGTTTTTCAATAATACCAGAATTCAAAAGCCTTGGCCAGGTCAAGATAGGCGGTATGCACTGTCTTACCTTCATCCAGGGCTTTGGTGACTTTCTCAAAGAAGTCCACCAGGATTAATAAGCATGATCTATCCTTAACGAACCAAAATTGGGTTGGGTCTAGAGTCTGAAGGTTGTCTATGCACATGTTAATAAGGTCCATGATGATTCTTTCCATGATCTTGCAGATAAGACTGTTTAGACTTATGGGTCTATAGTTCCCAGGGTCTGTTAATAACCCTCCTTTGAGCAAATGGATTACTGTTGTTGTTAGCCACTCCACTGGAGCAAAGCCAGTTCTCAGCCTATGGTTAAAGAGAGTGCTAAGTAGGTCTGCTAGATCCTGTTTTAGTTTACATAATAAGCATCCTAGGATGTTATTTGGTCCCATTGAGGCCATGTCTTTGGCCCTGGAGAATACAGATAAGACCTGATCTCTAGAGGTACCAAGCAGAGGACTGGTGTGGTGTATGCTTAGGGGTATGACCGGTGGGACGGGGGGAGAAGTTTGTACCAAATCTGTCAGGTAACAAGTTGGTGATTTCCTCTGGTGCAGTATGAGTGATACCATCTATTACCAGTTCTGCACAAAGCTGGGCATTCCCTTTTAGGTTTTGGATGCAAGTAAGAAATGCTTTATGATTATCCTTAGCTAGTTATGCTATTTTAGCTTCATACTTAGCTTTCAAGGATTTCACAATATTTCTGATTTGCTTATTCAGGCTGAGAAGGGAATTCTCCCTCTGCTAAGTCTGTTCCCTGTTATTTTTAAACATCAGTTTCTTCTTTTTCTTCTTGTTATATAAGCTGTTTATACTTTAGGTCCACCAGTGTGGCTTGTTTTCTCAGGAGGACCTGGTTTTGATCCAGTCAGGTACAGCTGAGTCTGTACAGCTACTTAAGTTGTACAGGGCATCTGAGTACACCTCTGCATACGAGTCAGTGTTGCCTGTGAGTGTGGGGAGTATAAAACTTTTTATACCATCTCTTAGTAGTCTGAAATTAGCTTTGGGAAAGTTCTTCAATTTTTTTTTTTTGCTCTTGTGGGGGTGTCATGTCCAATAGTTACTTTGAACAAGATAGTTTTATGATCTGACCTTACCAGGGACAGCATCACACTGGGGGGGGGTCAGTGACTCCCCATGTTGGTAAGTACTGTGTCTTGAACATTTGAGCCCCTTGTGGGGGTGCAGACTATCAGTTGCATAGCATTTGAAGTCCAGGAACCTGTAGGCAAGCAGGTTTGGACTTGTATATGTCACCCAGTTGATGGAAAAATAGTTGAACTCACCCATGATTAAGGTGTTGAGTTGTATTGAGAGTGTTTCCAGTAACTACAGGTAGGTGGTGTGCTTTTCTTGTTTCATGGTGGGGGACCTATAGCAAGCAATGATGTGGTAGGGTATTTTGCCTAGAGCTAATTGGACACAGAGTAGTTCGTCATCCTGATTGAGCAGTCTCTAGGTGTACTTGGATTTAATACAGATGAATACCCCTCTACCTTTGATTCTTTCACTCTCATTTGAGGTCTGAATTTGTGGATAGCGTTATAGCCTTGCCCAGCTGAGGTGCTCTCTGCAGCCTTGAACCATGTCTCAGTGACTAAACAGATGTCAGCATTTTCCAAGATAAGGAGTGCTTCCAGGGATCATCTTTATGTTTAGACTTCTAGGATTAAGCAGTAGAACCTTGAGCTTACCTCAGGTGGATTTTATGCCACAATTTTTTTTTTTGTTTTGACATTGTCTAAATAAGGCACTATGGAGAAGGCAAGTGCCTTTGCCAGTGTCCAAAAGCCTGGAAGAGAGAGGTGCAGACCATCTCTGGAAAAACAGAGTGGCCTGTCGACCATGTCATCCCAGTCTGACAGATACTGGATCACCCTGGACTGACACCAGAAGCTAAGCCAATTGTTGAAGTCAATCATTTTTTGTTTATTCTGTGGCATCATCCTGGGAGAAGGTAGAATGTTGCTTAGGGCTGGTACACATCATCTTAGATTTCAGTCATGTCCCTCGCATTCTAGTCAAAAGAGGTACTTCTCAAGTCATTCACCCCAGCATGAACTGTGACCAAGTCATAATGGTACTTGTCATTGACTGACTTGAGTGCATGCATGATCTGATGGATCTTCGCACCTGACAGGCAACTGACCATGACCTTCTCCTTGGTCTGGTGAAGGGAAACTGTGTGTGTATCACTATGGAGTCTCCTATACGCAGGACATTTGGTTTAGAGAGGTTTTGCCTTAGGAGCTTATTTGTTGAGACACATTTTTATGTATTGTTATATGTACTGGTTTCTATTTGCGTAATGATGTGTGCACTTTGTTTACATTTGGGAGGTCTGAGTACCTCTGTTATGTGGGTCTATGTGTCATGTCTTTAGTTTGTATGAGAGGTGAAGAGTGTGTAATGACAACCTGTTTGGTATCTGGTTTGTTGTTACTGAAAGAAGTGATTCCAGTTTCATAGTGTACTTACATCTCTTACATAGGGTATTTTTTGCTGTAAGAGTAAGTGGTTGTCAGTATACAGGAGGCAATTACTACATTGCTTCAGTATTCCCATATCTATCGGGCTGGCCAGAGAAATGATGGGAAACTGTCTGTCCATTATAGCAGGATTTTACCGTACAAGCTATTAAGGAAAGGAGTGGCTAGATTAATCAGTTTATGTGGAAGGACTATTAAGCTGTTAGGGAAAGGAGAGGGCTCGATTGACCAGTTTTTGTGCTAGGACTATCAAGAGTTATTAAACTGAGGGTTGTGAATGATAGGTGTGGCAAAACTGCTCAGTGTGCAACTTATTTGCCTTTAGTGCAACAGAGACGCTTGTGAGAGTTCTACTGACAGTTGTCAAGGGAAAAATTGTGTTTCAAGACATTTTTATGTATACAGGGCACTGCTACTCCCAATTGTACAATGCGCAGTGATGAGCAGATGCGAAGCTTATATACAGGTGAAATTAAACAGCTTTAAGCTAAGCTACCTATAGGAACTTATACAGTGAACTTTCCTCCAGCAATGCCTAGCTCATTCAAGGCTGGATACATAGTCTGGCTACACAGTCTTTTGTCATAAGGGTGCAGGGGAGCCTTTCTTAATGTAAAATGGCTGGTTTAGTTCTTGGTGTAACAAAAACAGGCAAGATTTAGCAGATCTAAATCTAGACTGTGCTATCTAGGCTGAAAATGCAGATGAAAACAAGTTCAGAAAATATGCAGTCACAACAGTAAAAAAGTAGGAAAAAATGCAGTGATCAGACGCAATGCAATTTAAAAAATGTACTAGAGACACAAAATATACTTTTTTCCTTGATGCAAATATTTCAAGTGTTTCCCCAACATAAATGGACCAGGCTATTTCCCAGTGCACTAGATGGGTAATCTACTGACCTCTTGATGTAAAAACAAGTGCTTGCTAGAGTGTAAGAATATACTACTTTATCCAACAGCTAGCTAGCTAGAAAAATGAATTCAGATCAAGCACATCAGTAGAACAGACAATGAGAGACAAAATGTGCTTTTTTTAATACAAGCACAAGGAAAGGCAAATAAATAATTCAGTATTACCAACAGCAATATGGGAAGGCGGGAGCTTATTAAACTCAAATTACAGTAGGAGTGGGCAGCTTAAAATCACCAGATTTAGAAAGCACATCAGCAAAGGGGAGGGCGGGAAACACTAGTAGGGAATCACTAGCAGTGCTTTAGTTTATGTAGGCTTGAAATGTTTTCAACAAAAGATAAAGGGCCAGAAATTCACTGTGTATTTAAGTATCACTTGAGACAATTAACCAATGAAAAAGCGTGAAATGTGCTGCCTACATAATTTAAGTATTTACCTCTCACATAAAGACACCAAGCCAAGCAGATTTTTTAAAATAAACATAGTGTTGTTGCCTCACAACAAGAGGTTCTGCTGTTCGATTCTCGGCTGGAGTGCCTTCTGTGTGGAGTCTGCATGTCCTTCCCGTGGTCGAGTGGCCTCCGAAAGACATGTGTGAATGGGCATGCCTTTGCTGAAGGTTGAGCGTTGGGCTGGCAACTCAGCACCATAAAAATTTACTGCCAATCTTTCGCGAACTGGAGTTCCGCTGTGGCGACCCCTAACCGGGAAAAGCTGAAAAGACAAACAACAAAATGAAGTAGTTAATTTTTTTTTTTTTAATTTCTCTAAGTCTTTTGGGTTTCTAATACAATGATGGGAGTGGACACCATTCCTAAGTCAAAGTACGATTAAAGTTCATAAAATTAGTATTGTTTCAATCTTTGATGTTAGCCAGAAGTGCTCTTCACAGCACCCGCAATGTGCCCAGTAATGACTCCTTCTGCAATTCGTATGGAGTTACATATATTGGTAGCATATCTAAATACAATTGTAGATTCTTTTTTATAAGACCCATTGCTCCTACTACTATTGGAACTGTCTATGTATCTTTCTTCCACATTGCTCTTATTTCTGCCTGCAAATCCTGATATTTTATGACTTTGTGTCTCTCTGTACACAAGACACTGTAGTCACTGGACGTGCTGATTTCAATGATCAGTGCTACTTTTATCTTCTTTTCATGGACCACTATATCTGGTTTTCTAGCATCTATCTTTTGAACTGTTAGTAATGGGTGATCCGGTGTGATGTAGATGTTAATCCCTAATTGAGAGTTTTCAATAATACCAGAATTCAAAAGCCGTGGCCAGGTCAAGATAGGCGGTATGCACTGTCTTACCTTCATCCAGGGCTTTGGTGACTTTCTCAAAGAAGTCCACCAGGATTAATAAGCATGATCTATCCTAACGAACCAAAATTGGGTTGGGTCTAGAGTCTGAAGGTTGTCTATGCACATGTTAATAAGGTCCATGATGATTCTTTCCATGATCTTGCAGATAAGACTGTTTAGACTTATGGGTCTATAGTTCCCAGGGTCTGTTAATAACCCTCCTTTGAGAAAATGGATTACTGTTGTTGTTAGCCACTCCACTGGAGCAAAGCCAGTTCTCAGCCTATGGTTAAAGAGAGTGCTAAGTAGGTCTGCTAGATCCTGTTTTAGTTTACATAATAAGCATCCTAGGATGTTATCTGGTCCCATTGAGGCCATGTCTTTGGCCCTGGAGAATACAGATAAGACCTGATCTCTATAGGTACCAAGCAGAGGACTGGTGTGGTGTATGCTTAGGGGTATGACCGGTGGGACAGGGGGGAGAAGTTTGTACCAAATCTGTCAGCTAACAAGTTGGTGATTTCCTCTGGTGCAGTATGAGTGATACCATCTATTACCAGTTCTGCACAAAGCTGGGCATTCCCTTTTAGGTTTTGGATGCAAGTAAGAAATGCTTTATGATTATCCTTAGCTAGGTATGCTATTTTAGCTTCATACTTAGCTTTCAAGGATTTCACAATATTTCTGATTTGCTTATTCAGGCTGAGAAGGGAATTCTCCCTCTGCTAAGTCTGTTCCCTGTTATTCTTAAACATCAGTTTCTTCTTTTTCTTCTTGTTATATAAGCTGTTTATACTTTAGGTCCACCAGTGTGGCTTGTTTTTTCAGGAGGACCTGGTTTTGATCCAGTCAGGTACAGCTGAGTCTGTACAGCTATTTAAGTTGTACAGGGCATCTGAGTACACCTCTGCATAGGAGTCAGTGTTGCCTGTGAGTGTGGGGGGTATAAAACTTTTTATACCATCTCTTAGTAGTCTGAAATTAGCTTTGGAAAAGTTCTTCAATTTTTTTTTTTTTTTGCTCCTGTGGGGGTGTCATGTCCAATAGTTATATATATATTTCCTCCAGCAAAACACTCCAAGCTTTAACAAACTCCATTTTATTCTACAATAAAATTGCTGCATAGCCATTGGAGGGCTTCCATCTTTGTAATAGCAGCTTCTGGTTCCTTAATTCATAAAAAACAACAAACAAGTCCCAACCGCTGTAGAGTCCACACACTTAATTTAATCAAGAACTTTTGAAGAGCTTTTCGTCTGCCAGAAAGCAAACTTCTTCAGAAATAATCACTTTACAATCACTTAAATAGTCTCTTAGGGCAAAAAACGCGGGACAATTAACTAGTTATTTAAAAGCGTATCACCAAAAAAACTAAATAAATTCACAGTGCCCATAAAATTTAATGCCTTAACACTTCTGCTCTCATTACATTTCATGGATAAATGAATGCCCTTTGTGTATGAATTCCTCAAATAAGGAAGTTGTAGACAAAACTAATGTGCTACTTTTTGTTGGATTTTGGTAGCCGACTCAGGCTTAGCAATTTTAGAAGTATCACATCACCCATTTCCTTCCAAATGTTGTCAGCAGGACAAACGTGACGACTTTAATTTTGATTAACAGAAATAAAAGCAAAAGAGAAGACATCTCATTTGGTCTTACTCACTTTAATCAGGTACTTTGTGCAGCAGCAGCTAGCTGAAAAATTCTGTCAGAAAAATTTGGATGGGCAGTCTGAATACAGGTCATGGTTACTGGAGCAGCAAGTTCCTAATGAGCCGTATTATACGGTTGTAGAAACTTGCAACTGTGCCCATGAGGACTATGAAAAATATTGTTATTTTGAAGAAAAGTTGAATATATATGTTTGTGAACATTGTATGAAAAAATGTGAAAGTTGAAGAAATATAGTCCTAACATAATTGCACTTCTGTGGTATTTTGCAGTTTTTTTTTTTTTTTTTTTTTTTTTTGGGGGGGGGCATTATATGGCTCATGATAGTTGTTACATAACTTAACTTTCCTTTTACTTTGATTAAACTGTATCTGTTTTTATCTGTCTCCATTTGCATGTGTCAACATGCATCTGTTTTTGTCTGTGTGTCTACGTGTGTGTACATCTGCATGTGTGAATGTGTGTGTGTGTGTGTGTGTGTGTGTGTGTGTGTGTGTGTGTGTGTGTGTGTGTGTGTGTGTGTGTGTGTGTGTCTGTCTGTCTCTCTCTCTCTCGCTCTATATTTTTCTCTATTTCAAAATCAGGTACTTTTCATGAGGTGAAATTACAAATTCTGAAAATAAAGTTTTATTTTTTTCTGAGTTGTTGCTAGCTGATAACCACGTCTCACCTTGTCAAAGGAAAAAGTTAAGTGGAGAGGGTTGGACTGAATGTTTCAAATCCAGTATTTTCTTGTTCTTGCACAATTTTGGCTTGCTTTATCTCCAGCAGCGCATATGGATTCCTATAAAAAGTTCTTAATGTAGAATGGTCTAAAACCAAATTTAACCAGCCTTTATTGGTTAAAAGAATTTCTTACAACCTTTCTAAAACTGTCATTGACCAAGAATTTGAGTAGTTATGGAGTTTATTATAAAGGGGGAACTGTGTTCCTGGATACCTCCCAAGCAGGAAATTCCATTTATCCTCTTACTCATTTGGAAGTAGTTATTCAGTTCCTAAAAACTGGCTTCCTAAGAATCCTGTGATGATTGGCTTGGATAGATAGAGAGTAAATATGAGGGTGTAAAGCAAGCCCTCAGATGTTGTTGGATGAAATAATGTAGCTGCTGCTCAGAACCATGAAGCACAGTATACAGGGCAAACAGCAGATAATCAGAAAAAGCACATTTGTCTGCTGGATTTGTACATTCATTTTGTAGCACTACACACTGTATCACTTGTATCCTGTCTGCATGTCGCAGAATTTCACTTGGAGCAGTAATAAATGTTTTATATTGATTTAGTGATGATCCAGTACAAATTACTGAACCATGCAATACTTAGATAGGAAAAACAAAACCTGGGACACCAAAAGGATGCCTCCCACCCACTTATTCTGTGCACATGCAAACACAATATACAGACACACACACACACGTTTGATGATTGAAAAATGAAAAACACCACTGACTTAATATTTCTATGGCACCAGTTCTGTTTTTTCTTGTAATCTGTCAAGGCTGAGAAGGACTTGTTGCTGATGGTAAGGAGTGCTTTGTGGTATGCACCGTGGTTCTACATTGTCATTCTCTGAGAGTTCTTCATGAAGAATGGGCAATAGTGCATAAAGGAAAAATAAATCAGATGATGTAAGTATTCAGCCAAATGGCCATTTTCTAAACTACTAGTCTTGGTGAGGTTTATGTTGTCAACAATTCTGAACAGGGTAGACAAACTTCCCTATCTCAAGTAGGAGTTTTCATTTCATTCTGTGTGATCATCTGGATTTCTATGAAAGATGTCAAATGTAATTTCTCCAACATGTCTTGAATATGTTCCATGGCATCCTCCCAGTGGACTTTGTCTGGCACATCTCATGTTTGACGTAATCAGGAGACACCCTCACTAGGCTCCCAAGCCACATCATTTAACTTCTCCCTAACCAGAGGAGCACTGGTTGGGCTTTGAAATCCTTCCACATTGATTAACTCCTCTATCTAACACAGAGAGTGTACCCAACTACCCTATGAAGGAGTCTTATTTTTGCCAGTTTTGTCCATGATTTTATACTTCCTGTCACTGTCTAGGGACCAGTTAATTTAAAGCTTCATCATATGGCTCACCTCTTACTTTACTGTAATGTAATCCATTACAAAGACTGGTACACTTCCAACATGGCACTACCATACTCTGGTCATTTCCACAGTTCCCCTCTAGTGTCAGTAATGAATAAGAATGTATGATACTAAAAACTCCTTCATTTAAGGTATCTTTTCAGGTTAGTACAGTGGTGTTTTCTGTAGGGTAGGCCTGTAACAAACCTGGCAATGTGATTATAGCAGGATGAGGAAGCTTGGCCAGATCAGATTTGTTAAGGTGAGTGAGAGACAGGAGAGGGCATATGGTAGAGGTAGAGAGAAGGTGTGGAAGCGGACTGTGGCTGCCCTGGCATTCAGGGGGTAGGAAGGCTTTAATTCTATATAGGGTCCTAAGTTTCTTGTTGACTGACTTAATGGCTTGGTTGATATGTATATCAAATCTGAGTTTATTGTCAATGTTTACTCTAATAGCTTTGTATAGGTGTCTGGGGAGATGATGGTCCCATTATTGGATTTTATAGTGAAGTTTTCAGTTGGAGATCCTATTGGTTGGGTAGAAGAGAAGTAACTTGGTTTTGTTTTGGATTTAAGATCAGGAGATGGTTGTGGCCAAGCCAGTTTTTGACTTTGGTGAAGCTATGTTGGGTGGTAGTTAGTAGATTTGCAAGAGGCATTGGAACATATTATAGTCAGTCATCTGCATATTGGTTTGATGCAGGTAGCTTTAGAGGATGACTGTTTGGATGTCGTTTTATGAAGACTGAAAAGAGGAGAGGTCCTAATATGGAACCTTGAGGAACTCCTATGGTATTTGGTAGTAGGCAGGAGAGCTTGTTTTGCCACATTACTTTGTTGTCTCCCAGTGAGGAGTAAGCTTGAAACCAGTCAAGGGCTGGAGTATCTAGATACAGGGTTTTAAAGTATATAGAAGTAACTGATGGTTTACCATGTCCGAGAGGCTTCGATAGGTCCAGGAAGAAGGCGGAGGATATTTTTTATTATTCGGTTAAGATTAATGTTTTCAGTAAAGAGGGCAGTGGTTGTACTATGATGGGGTCTGAATCCATGTTGAGAGTCTGTGAGTAGTTTATTTTGGGTTAGATAGAGGCATTGGTTGGTTGTGCATGCACTTTTCCATAATTTTGGCAAGTGGTGATAGTATGGCTATAGGTCTATAGTTGGATAGTTCTGTGGATGAACCTCCTTTGTGGAGTGGAATAACATAGGATATTTTCCAAATTGAGGGCTTGAGGCCTCGGTTATGGTTCTGTTAATTAGGATTGAGATAGGGTGAGCTCTGACATCTGCAGCAATTTGCAGGTATTCAGCGGCAGAAGATGACTGAAAGGGTGGTTGCCTTCAGTTTATCCAAAAGGGATCTGATAAAGGATGTGGACACTGGCTGGAAGTTAAAAGAGAGTGGTGAGTCGGGTATAGTGTTTATAGAAGTGTGGGGAGGAGAAAGTTGGTTAGCTAATGACTGGATGGTTTCTGTGAAGAAAGTATTGAATGAATTGGCTATATCTTCTTGGCTCTTGTCAGATAATGTTCCTGGGGTCGGAGTAGTGGATTTGCCTGGTTGGAGAAGTTTATTTATGCTTGCCCAGTACTTTTGAGGTACTTCTACAACCTTTCTAAAACTGTCATTGACCAAGAATTTGAGTAGTTATGGAGTTTATTATAAAGGGGGGAACTGTGTTCCTGGATACCTCCCGAGCAGGAAATTCCATTTATCCTCTTACTCATTTGGAAATAGTTATTCAGTTCCTAAAAACTGGATTCCTAAGAATCCTGTGATGATTGGCTTGGATAGATAGAGAGTAAATGTGAGGGTGTAAAGCGTTGGATGAAATAATATAGCTGCTGCACAGAACCATGAAGCACAGTATACAGGACAAACAGCAGATAATCAGGAAAAGCACATTTGTCTGCTGGATCTGTACATTCATTTTGTAGCACTACACACTGTATCACTTGTATCCTGTCTGCATGTCGCAGAATTTCACTTGGAGCAGTCATAAATGTTTTATATTGACTTAGTGATGATCCAGTACAAATTACTGAACCATGCAATACTTAGATAGGAAAAACAAAACCTGGGACACCAAAAGAATGCCTCCCACCCACTTATTCTGTGCACATGCAAACACTATATACAGACACACACACACATGTTTGACCACTGACTTAATATTTCTATGGCACCAGCTCTGTTTTTTCTTGTAATCTGTCAAGGCTGAGAAGGACCTGTTGCTGATGGTAATGAGTGCTTTGTGGTATGCACCGTGGTTCTACATTGTCATTCTCTGAGAGTTCTTCATGAAGAATGGGCAATAGTGCATAAAGGAAAAAAAATCAGATGATGTAAGTATTCAGCCAAATGTCCATTTTCTAAACTACTAGTCTTGGTGAGGTTTATGTTGTCAACAATTCTGAACAGGGTAGACAAACTTCCCTATCTCAAGTAGGAGTTTTCATTTCATTCTGTGTGATTATCTGGATTTCTATGAAAGATGTCAAATATAATTCCTCCAACATGTCTTGGATATGTTCCATGGCATCCTCCCAGTGGACCATGTCTGGCGCATCTCATGTTAGACGTAATCAGGAGACACCCTCACTAGGTTCCCAAGCCACATCATTTAACTTCTCCCTAACCAGAGGAGCAGTGGTTGGGCTTTGAAATCCTTCCACATTGATTAACTCCTCTATCTAACACAGAGAGTGTACCCAACTACCCTATGAAGGAGTCTTATTTTTGCCAGTTTTGTCCATGATTTTATACTTCCTGTCACTCTAGGGACCAGTTAATTTAAAGCTTCATCATATGGCTCACCTCTTACTTTACTGTAATGTAATCCATTACAAAGACTGGTACACTTCCAACATGGCACTACCATACTCTGGTCATTTCCACAGTTCCCCTCTAGTGTCAGTAATGAATAAGAATGTAAGATACTAAAAACTCCTTCATTTAAGGTATCTTTTCTGCCCTCATTTGCAAAACACTAACCACTGTTCTATGCAAGAAAGTATTTAAGTCACTGTTGTAAAGCTGGATTGTCCTTCTGGTCAGACAATCACTGGATACCCATGCCTTCAGAACCGCAGCAGCAGGGAATTTATATTTTCCAAGGTTAGGCAATACTGCACGGCAAAAGTGTAGTATAGTTATCTGTGAAGAAAAAAAAAGGATGACTGATCTTATGCCATCAGCTGAATAACGTTTGCCAATGTGTTGGTCTGTCTTACAAAATAAGAGTTAATAAGGTAGGTATGGGAACTGTTATGAAGCCAAAATGTTATTCATATTGTCAGGTAACCAATTATGCAACTATATATATACTCACAGGATGTGCAAAGAATAATTGTAACAGGAGAGGCTATAACTATAACTTTTTAGCTGGTCCTCACATTACATAGTAAAGAATGCAGCAGTATCCTGAACTTTTTTCAGCAGACTGGGACTAAATGACTGCAGTGGTTTAAAGAGTTTTGTCTTTAAGTCATTATCCTACTTTGTTCACAGACTAAAGCATGGCCTTTGTCCTACAAGTACATACAAGAGCAATAAACCTGAAGTTTAATCCTTGCATCATTAATTAACTAGATTACCACCCATTCAAGTACAGGTCAAGGTCTAAAGAATATGAACAAGGTACATTTTTACAGCAGACTGATGGAAGAGGTCACATAGTTGAACTACTCCTTTACCATACAGCCTGCATTTACCATTTCTAAAGCAGGAATATAGATGTTTAGGTTTTGTTCTCGTATTGAGAATGATCCTGTTCAGAAAAGAAGCTGTTGTTAAAAAAGGGACGATTTGTAGGGCATATAAAATATTGCATGATTACTATAGGAGTCTGTCAGAAGAGGTCAGATTAATACTTTTACATTGAAAGATTATGGACAAGGCCACTGTTTTACAGTCGGTACATTAATGGAATTTCAGTTTCCAAATTGCAGAAATTGGAACCTTAATTACAGACACAATTTAATTGTACTTCTACCTTTTCATTACAGTTTCACTTTTATTTTAACATGGCAATAAAATGGAACATTCAGTACTGTTAATGTACCTACGCTATGAAACCCACTGTGTGCACTCTGTTGTATAGATAACCGCCATACAGCTGTTGTACACTTCATTACCTTCCACAGCATTAGCCTGTCTTCTACTGATGGCCTCACAGGTAGTGCATTCTGTTATTAACTCTTTTTAGTCCCAGATCTATAGACACTTCATTTTACTTCTTTGTCCAATTATCTTTTCCCCTTGGACTTCAGTGCAGACATGGCTGTGTGGTATTCTGTGGATATACCCCCTTTTACCATTTATATCTTTTAAGATGTACAATTTCAGGCCTTCAGTGCAGATCTTTTATATCTCTCCTCCATATTTATCATCTTTTCTGTTACCTTTCACTGGAATTGCCTTTAGATGTTGACATTAATGATCAGGTAAGGTCTTTATAAGTCTATGCAGATGTTAGTAGGTCTTTAACCATACTTTCTTTAAATGAAGAATGACTTAGCTTTCTCCAGTCCTTGCCTTAAGTGAGTTGTGTGGCTTGCCTTAGTCCTGTGGCAGTGGAGCCATGGTATTCATTCTCAGTGGAGTTGTGGCATTCATTCTCAGTGCAGCTGTGGTATTCATTCTCAGTGGAGCCATGGTATTCATTCTCAGTGGAGCTGTGGTATTCATTCTCAGTGGAGCCGTGGTATTCATTCTCAGTGGAGCCGTGGTATTCATTCTCATTGGAGCTATGGTATTCACTCTCAGTGGGGCTGTGGTATTCATTCTCAGTGGAGCTATGGTATTCATTCTCAGTGAAGCTGTGGTATTCATTCTCAGTGGAGCTGTGGTATTCATTCTCAGTGGGGCCGTGGTATTCATTCTCAGTGGGGCCGTGTTATTCTTTCTCAGTGGAGCTATGATATTCATTCTCAGTGGAGCTGTGGTATTCATTCTTAGTGTGAGACATCTCTGGATATTTTTTTAACAGTCTGATATAATGCACATGGGGTTTGTCACCTAGAAGAGCAAAAATACATTTTCTTAGACGGAGACCTACACTAGAAAGTATTTCTTCTGGAAAGTAGCAGATGTCTCTCACGCCCATAACTAATTTGCAGCTGCTACATTTTTATTCTTTGTTTTATTTATTTATTTATTTATTTGAAAACCTGGAAAGTGAACTGGTCCAAGTACCACCTTCAACCATAACCAGTTAACAGTAGTGGATGAAACACTGACAGCAAAGACGAGGACATAAAGAAAAAAAGTTATAATATAATTTGTACTTATTAAAGTAAAATCTATATAGATAACTTTGATAAAGTTACAGTACTCTATACAAAATATAGCTTGAAGCCTGCAATTATAAAACCTTAGTACTTATGATAGAAGGTGAGCATAAATATATACAATGGTCTTACACAAGAAACCTATTGCAAGGCTGACGTCTGTTTAAGATGTTTATTTATTTTTTGTTAAACGGGTTGGTGGGCAAGTTGAAGTGTACGTATTTCACCCACAACCTGGGTAAAGAGGCAGTTAAGTGGAGTACATATGATAAACATATTAAATTGTATTGACCTATAATGTTAAAACTTGTTAGGCATTCATTTGCAGCAGTTAGCACAGAACAAATAATCAAGGCTATGAATTGTTTGCAAGGTGGTTCTTTAGTCCAACTGAGAACTTGGGCAGTCTCCACAATGGTTTTCTGAGCTACATGCCTAGTAACACCCTATGGAATTAGCTTCATATAGTAGATATTTATATATATATATATATATATATATATATATATATATATATATATATATATATATATATATATATATATATACTGCTTAGTCATTATGGCTAGTAGATGTTTATATGGCAATCTTAGTAGTGCAAGAGGTAGCACACTCAACTTTGATGCAGAAGGCTGTGGGTTCTATTCCCACACAATGTAGATAGACTGCGGACACTGCAGTGCAGCATAAGGGGTATGCTATACTCATGAGTGTGTTGTCCGTCATATGAGATATTAAACTGAGGTCCCACCTGTTTGAGTTTGTAGTAGCTGAGGTGGATGTAAAAATCCCATGGCACCTATCGAAAAGAGAAGGGGAATTTCTCTGATGACCTGGCCAAATTTCTCCTAGTAGTATAAACACCACCTCAGGTCTCCCCAGAAAAGTGTCTACTAGCCTAGTGAGACTAACCTGGTCAACAAAGGATAAATTAAATAAATATATATTTTTAGTCATTACAGCAAGACAAGTTATACATATACATAGGTATAATTAGTATAATGTCTACAAAATACTTACAGTGCAAAAACAAACTATACTGCAAGACAAATTAATAAAATCCCAACCAAAGTTTCTAAGAACTGCTTAATTAGCTGGATATATTTTTCTGGGACCCTGAAGTTACCAATTATACTGCATAGAAAAATAAAAGTATAATTTGGTCAGAGGCACAGAATTATAACTGGTAAATAATTAAATGGCCAGATGAAGAAATTAATGTACAATTCAAGCATTCTTTAAGAAAATGTAGCAGGTTATTCTTAAAGGTTTGTAGATCACATGTATTTCTTAGTTCATAGGATAAATAATTTTATGTAGCTGTGGAAAAGCTAGTGGCTTCCAAACTCTTGTCCCTGCAAAACACAATGCAAATTCTGACATAGAATAACACATTGTAATAGAACATATCCTTTAGCACTTAGAATTTTGCCATAGTTAAAACAAGCACTTCTACTTCAGTTCACAAATTTCTAAAAGCTACAAACATTAGGACATAAATATTTTATATGTAGCTGCAAAACTAAAAAAAGGTTATGATGCACAATTTATAGGCTATACTTTTAGGTCACTCTGTCTTAATTATGCTGCTCCTGTTTTGTAATTACCTCAATCCAAATATTTCATGCAAGCCACAATGGTGAGTGTAGTTGCAAATTCTAATAACAAAACAAATGAAGAATGAGCACATTATCTGATGGAAGCATAGTTTCAGAAAAAAATCTGTATAGTTTGTGCTATTCTGCATAGTGACATTGGACAAAACTTGTCTGAGAAGAAAAACATTTTGTAGTTTAATTATTGTGATATAAAGTTCCTGCTATGTGTTTATTAATTTGTTAGTAACAAAACTGCATTGGGCTGGAAGCCCTTTTCAGTTGTAAACAAAGCCTTAGACTGTACATTCAGTGTGGCAATAGGAAAACGCAGATGTAAGCAAAAATGAAACAGGACGAGTTAAAGGAGATATAAATATTTAAGCAGTGCAGAATATTAATGCATTTGATAAAATCAAGAAGACAAGTATGTATATTTCAAATAAGAAAGGCAAAAAAGCTATTAGATGTAAAAAAAAAAAAAAAAAACTCAGATTATTAATACAGTGGATGTTACTTATTGGTAGCAACTGTCACACAAGAAGAGCCAGGTTAGCTAATGGGCATCTCACAATGACATTATAGATTCATAGGTAGACTAGGCTTGATCCCAGGGGATTTTTTAGGGCCTACCCCAAATTCCCAGGTGCTCCCAAGCACTATCTGGTTAGGTGACTTGCTCAAGATCACACAGTAGGCAAATAAGGAGTGAGGGAATCAAACCCTGTACCACAGGAACTACATCTGAGAGCCTTAATCCTCTTCAACAACTGCCAGACAATGAATGGGATGCCAAATGTATTTTCACTAAATGTGAGTTTCAACGAAAGAAAAGTTTATGGTTTATCATGCTGTCTGTTTTGAATGTGAGAGTGTTTTGTTTTGTTTTGTTTTGAAAACTACTGTCAGTGTTTGTTTTTTTCCTATAAAATTTGAAATAAACATTTTAAATGAAATCCAAATCTTTATGATAATTGTAAAAGTAAAGAAGAAAATAGTATGTAAACTGATATGGTTTGTACAGTAATTGGGAGAGATAGTCAAGTACTGGGATATTTGGTATGGCTGGCAGGGATCCTGATTTATTACCTTGTATAAGGCACCATTTTCCATGATCAACTCTAATGACTGGAGGTATTTGCTGCAACAATCCTGCATTTTTAACCATTCAGGTTGGTTAGACCTGCACTGAGTGTCATTTGAAGGGATAGTTACTTTACTCTTGATGAGAAAAAAGGCCTAGGGGACAAAATGGGATGGAGTTGTACTAAAACCGTGTAAGCCCCCGTCCCCCCAAAAAAGTATGCTATATGCTGTAATATTTCTGATTTTTTTATTTATTTACTGGGAAAGTCCAACTTGGAACAAGGCCAATTTTCAGCAGAGGCCCAGGGAGAAATGCTCCAGATGCATGTCTTTGAAACGTGGGAGGAAACCAGAGCACCCAGAAGAAACCCACACGAGCACAAGGAGGACATGCAGACTCCACACAGAAGGCACTCCAGCCAAGAATTGAACCAGAGAACCTCTTGCTGTGAGGCGACAATGCTACCGGTGCACCACTGCATTGTCCAAGGTAGCTGGCCTGTTCAGGGATCGAACCCTTGACCTTGGTGTTATTATCACCAACAGAATGGTTTGTAAGGACAAGTAAATCTTGCAGAGGATACTGCTGTTGTGGAATAAACTCCCCAGCCACATAAAACAAAGTTCATCCATGTCCATATTCAATCACAACTTAGATATATGGATGGGAAACAGAACATTTTTGTGAATTGAATTTGGTATGAAGTTGTGTTGAACAAAAGTTGCTGCAGCGTTTATACTGACTTTAATTGTCTTGCATTATTCATTGAACTAAATAGATTCATAGGTAAATACTAGGCTATGTGCCCTTGTGGGCCATTTTAGGTCTAGATGGTTTCCCTTTTTGCGCTCAAAATAGAATATCTCATTTGGTTATAGACTGACATTACCCATCCTATGATCAATAATTATGTGTTACTTCTAAAGAGAATAACTGGGATCATACCATCTGAGGGGACTCATGCATGGGATAATGCATTTAGGAGATGCTTCTTTCTATTAGTAGTGCAGGGGGCAGTCCTGGGGTAAGTTTTCTGTTTTCCATCCATATATCTAAGTTGTGCTTGAATATGGACAGGGATGAACTTTGTTTTATGTGGCTGGGGAGTTTATTCCAGAACAGCAGTATCCTCTGCAAGATTTACTTGCCCTTACTAACCATTCTGTTCATGTTGCAGAAGAGGTTTTGATCCCTAGGTTGACTATTTCTGATGCAATTTGACTTGATGATGGGCAGTAAATCCATCAGTAATGGGTTGGAGGATGTCTTGTATGCCATACGCAGGTCACACCTTAGCAGTCTGTAGGATACCAATTATAGTGACAGGCTTTGATTCAGTCCATAGAAGACTTGTTGTTTAGGTCTTGTTTCCTTCTAGTAAGGTATTTCTGTGGGCATTCCAGTTGCTGCTTGTGTTTGAGCAGATACATGCCAAAAGGAGTCATTATATTCAGTGATTGGCCCAATTAGAGCTGAATAAAGGAGAACATTGACATCCCCAGATGTAGACACAATTGAATTGTTTATTAGCTGTGCAATATAGAAGGACTTTCTTACAACAATAGACACATTGGTCAAACATTATGTCATTGTCAATGTAAGTTCCAAATCCTAAACAAGTGGGCCAGCTGTTGGGGTTGTATTGTCAATATGGTACTTCTTTAGGGTAGAAGACTTTCCAAAGGATACAATAATGCATTTGTTGGCATTTAGTTTCATTCCATAATTTTGGCACCAGTTAGGTATTTGTAACAAACCTTCCTGCAGGATGGCAAAGTCATTTGGGGATTCATTGAGTGCATCTAGCTTGCAGTCATCTGCAAACTTAAACAGTCAGGACCTTCTGGTATTAGCTTTTACTTCAGTAGATGCCAAACAAGAGTGGTCCCACCACAGAACCTTGGGAGACTGCAGTGGTGACTGGTCACTTTATGGAGGTAACTTTCCCTGTTTTAATTATCTGAATCCTATCTGTGAACCAACAGGTGGCATAGGGGTTTATTCCCAGTTTTCTTAGCTTTTCTACTATGCCTGAGCAGTGAATTGTGTCAATATCGTTGGCCAGGTCGAGGTATATGGTATACACCATTTGCCTTGGTGACATTTTCAAAAAAAAATCCACCAGGTTGAGTAAGCATAACCTGCATTTGATGAATCTAAACTAAGACGGGTTCAGTGTTTGGAGGTTCCATATGTCCTGATTGTTTAGTTCCAAGTTAAGTCTTTCCATGGCTTTGCATATGAAGCTGGTCAGACTTATGGGTAGGCAGTTGCCTAGGTCTGTGGAAGGTTCTCCCTTTTGCAAGGGAATGACTGTAGCTGTTCTCCATTTGCTGGGTATAAAACCTGTATGGAGGCTGAGATAGAACTGTGTTGTTAGGGGTGTGGCTAAATTGTGTTTCATGCTATTTAAGATGGATCCAGTGATATTATCAGGACCCATTGATGCAGTATTTTTTGCTTTTGATAGGACTTTTAATACTTGGTCTTGTGTGATAGTGGGAGATGTCCCAGTTTCAGGTTTATCTTAAGAGAAGGGTAAAGTTAGATCTAAATTTATCAGCCAGTAGATTCACTACATCTTCAGCCTCAGTGTAGGTAACATTGGTCACAATCAGGTTAGCACATTGCTGCATTGTGTTTTTGAGATTATGAACATAACCAAAAATGCCTTGTGATTATCTTTGGCTTGTTAGCTGTTTTAGCCTCAGACTTGACTTTGATGGATTTTATTCAACTCCTGAGTTTTATTTTATTGACAAGGGCTCTAACATTCTGAGAATTAGTCTTCTTATTTTTGTTAAAAGTTCTTTGCCTTTTATTATAAAACCTGTTGATGTTATGTTTCCACCATGTGGTTAAAAGAATAAATGAATAAACTAATTCATTTATATGGCTGGATTGTGTAGTGTAATCTAATTGTGTTGCATTTTAGCAATATATTTTTGTAGCACCTTCTTTAAAGCCTCTAGTAAATTCAGAGGGGTTACTGTTTGTCAGGTCATACAGTCTGCATTATTTGGAGTGATGGTCAGAACAGTCTAATCTTCAGAATCCATTATGGTGCATATTACTATGATACAGTCTTCTTTATAAGTTTGGATTATAAAGGATCTCTGTATTTAGTTAACTGTTACTCTAGTAGTTAGTGCAGAGTACTAAAGCTCCATATTGTTAATGAGATGTTTCCTGTTGCAAGGGTGGAGGGTTTGAATCTTTCCACCTTCATTTACCTACTCACGAATGACTTTGAGCAAGGCATTTGACCAGGCAGTGCTTTGGTGAAATTAAGGATTTGGGCCAGGCTCTTTAACTTCTCCTGAACTTCATGCCTATTAATTATATACCTGTTGTTGTCATTTTCCAGTCATTCCCTACTGATAGCAATTTTAGTTCAGGAATTGTTATGGCAATATTTCCAACACCCATTTTTTTTAATATAACATAGGCAATGTATTCTTCAAGGGTAGCGGGCACACCAGTTGTGGCTGAAGCACTCAAATGCAAAGCTGTATGCCGGCAGCAACCTCTGCATTAGTAATAGTACTCTTTAATGTGGAATTATTCACATGACTTTTACTTTTGCATCAATTGTGCATATTGACTTACCATATTTGGCCATCAGTGTTTGTGCTATAAAATTTGACATAAAAGTTTTAAATTAAACCCAAATTTCTATAATCATTGAAAAAATAAAGAAGAAAATAATATAAATACTAATGGGTTTGAACAGTATTTATGGTAACTGGTGAGAGATAGCTAAGTAATGGGCCACTGGGATGACAGTGTGGGGTGAGGGTGGAGGTTCAGGGGCCTTGTCCAATATATTGCATGGGTGAGGGAGGCCATGGCATATTATCATTCATTGAACCCCATTTAACAATTATTCAGCCCTGGTAATACCTTCTAATTAATTAGTGTACAATTTGATTTCTAGCAATGGTGAGGGTTAATTTGTGCATTACAATGAATTGTAAAACAATTTAGGATACCATTTTATTACATCTTATTTAAGTCCTGTAGTATATAAGCTGATTAAAGCCAGGTCATTATCAACTCAGCCTTTAGCATTAGTTGAGGCACAAAATATATGAAATCACTTACCCAGTCATTGTCTGTCCAGATATGTAGATGATGCTTACATGGATTATCCATGTGCCATGACCAGTCTGAAATTCATGTTGAGTAATGAAGGTAGTCATTGTCCAGGTAATCCGCAATATGTACCTTAATATATTCTTTAAGCAGTTCTATAACAGCAACTGTCAACTAGTTGCAGTGTTATTTTCAAAGGATGCGAGTAATATGTAGTACCCATTAGCAAAGATGCCTTTTAGACACAAGATGTTAAAAAAATGAAGATCAAACTGGTTCAGCATTTATACATCCTAATAATCTATAAATTATCTTATCTTGTTCAGGCACTGGTCAGGGAAGCTATCACATGTGAAGACTGTTGTTACAAGAATCTCATTGTTTTTCTTCCTGCAAAATATTCTAAGTTTTATAAAAGCAATACCAAATGTATATGTGATGAGATGGAAAATACGAGCTATTATCTACTATATGTTTGTATAATTTCAGACACTCTGTTTCATGATTGAGGTTTTTGCACCTGCCTGCCTCACACTGTCAACATTCTTTCAGTGATTCTTTTGTTCCTGAGAAGTAATTAAATCTAACGACTTCTAACCCTCAACCTGTAGTCTATTTCTTTTTCACACCAACCTCCACCATCTTTCTTTTAATCTCCATTGATGTATGTCAGATTCTTAAAACCTACAATATCAAACTCTGAGTTCTCTAATATCTGTAGTCAAAACCTACAGCTGTTCAAAACACAGTAGCATTTTCAACAAAGTGTATCATTGAAAGAGAACCTTTAAAACATAAGCTGGAATAAAAAAGTGATTAACATTTAAAATGGGATTTAGGTGTAGGAGGTTGTCTGCTGAATGAAAAAATATAGAAATGCAACCATGAAGGACCACTGGCTGTGGGAGGAGAGGGCATGAAAATTTAAATTTGGAAATGAAGGGCTGCTGTGAGAGAGGGGAAAGAAGGTTATGGCAATCTTGATAAATGTCAAATATATATGCAAATTGGATACGAGTAAGGACAAAGAGAAAATGAAGGGTGGAGGGAATTTCCGAGATAAATCATAATGTTGGATAGGAGCTGGTGGAGCTTATGTATAGAAAAGAGAATGAAAACGGTTTATAGAAATGCGTTACTCACTATAAACGCTAAGGTCAGTTTAGGATCGGCAGACAAAACTGATGCATAGGTCATTTTATGTCCCCCTTTCTTAACTTGAAAGGAAAGCAAAAAGGACAATAAATGTTAAAAATCTGGGGAGTAGAAACTGGATTGAAGCATATATTGTGGTGTTACCCCTGGGTAAAAAGAATCAGAGACCAAATACTAAAAGGGTGAGATATCTGGGATAGGAGGTGGAACTCTTTGCCTGTGCATTTTATAGGAGGTGGAACTCTTTGCCTGTGCATTTTAAAAGGTGAGAACAGAAAGAATTATGAGTGGAATAAAGAAATATAAGTTGACATTCACATGCTGGATAAAAAGTTTGGGAATATCTAACAGTATTGGTATAATCAAGTGAACTGTATGTAAATTGAGCTAGCTGAGGTCTTGTTTACTTTAATTTACTTTGGTTTGCATTTTTAATTGTGTGTGATACAGCCTAGATTGTGGTGGTAATATATAGGTAGAGTTTATTGTTGATTCATATTTTTAACATATGGTATTTTTCATAGATTTGAATTCATGCATTTTTGGCTTCTGTACTGTGAATTTTTATTTCTTACCACCAGTTGCTGCAAATGCATTGTGAGGATTAAGTGTTTCATTTCTGGAGTGGCTGCCCTGTCTCCATGGTTGTTTGATTATAGGGTTAGTATATTTAAGAGGGCAAAGATATTTATGCTCTTTATTTCAGGCTTTGTCCCAAAAAAGCCAGTGTTTTCATTTAGCATTATTTTCTTTGTTTGTAGGTCTTGATAGATTTTTGTTCATTATACTGTCCTAGTATCTTACACTCTCTGTAACCGATGTGAATCCAAAAGTTATATTGTATGGAACTGGAAAGGGCTTGAAAAAGACAGAAATGGAAAGGAACAATATAGCCCCATTAAGGAAGATATAGGAAAAAAGTAAGTAAAAGCCAAGAAGGGTGAGACATAAAAAGGAACAAGAAAGTAGGCTGAAAAAATAAATGTAGGATGAATTGATA